>NC_056735.1:1826849797-1827064797 GCF_019279795.1 Protopterus annectens
GTCCACAAAACATTGATGACTTTATAAACAATTTGTGGTTTAGTCTCTTCTTCTTCTTTCAGTTTTTCCCGGTTAGGGGTCACCGCAGTGGATCACCTGTCCATTCATGATTGGCAGTAGAGTTTTACAGTGTCGTGGAGCCAGCCCAACGCCCAACCTTCCACAGAAGGCACACACATGCACACACTCACACCTAGAGTAAATTTAGAGTGTCCAGTCCACTTACAGCATGTCTTTGGGATGTGGGAGGAAACCGGAGCACCCGGAGGAAACCCACGTGACCACAGGGAGGACATGCAGCCTCCGCACAGAAGGCATCCCAGACGAGGATTGAACCGGAGAACCTCTTGCTGTGAGGCAGCAATGCTAACGGCTGCACCACTGTGGCTGCCCAATTTATGGTTTAGTCATTCTATGAAAATGCTGAGATTCACAACTCACAAATTAGCTACCAGTGAAACAGTCATTGTTAGGTGTGCATCCTACTATGCAACACAACACAAATGCTAACCTTCATTTAAACACTCACATCTTACTTAGGTTTGAAATCGACAAACAATAGTAATGCCCACCTAAACTTTTCAGTGAAGCATGCAGGACCACATCATATTTAAGAATTTATTTACTTATCTGATATTTGTTTACCAGGAAAGTCCAGCTGGTTCAGAAGTATCCATTACAGCAGAGAATATTTTGGCTGGGAATAAAGAAGCAGGTTTTCTGTTTGACAGGGATGGTAATGTACTCCATGGTGCAAAATCAAGCTCACAAGACTTCACACTCTCTCTGAGTCAATGCCGTTGTCATCCTGAGAACACCTTCCAGTCACAGCCAGCTATCCAGATGCAAACAAGCTCACTGCAAATTGCTTTACTGATATTTGTTGAGTAGCAAAGTAAATACAATAAGGAAATCTAAATAAGACAAAAATAACTCGGGGGGGGGGGGTTACATTCCTCTGAGACTTGTAAATCAATCCATATCAAAGGCCATCCATGATTCAGAAGGTTTTCAGATCAGAGAGACGGACTACAAGGTCTCTATTATAAGATTCTACACTTTTTGTAGCTGGGAAAATAGGGGATTGCTTCAAACAACGTGGAGTTAAGTAAAACACAGCAGTACAATAAAACAATTAATATTTAAAAAATCCACTCTATTTTTCTGAAAAAGAAATTGCAGATCTAATGCTCTTTTATTGGTGGTGGTGGTAGGAGGTTAATCTTTTCAATGTGCCATATTCATGTCCCACATTTCAATATTTATAATTTCGCCATTTTTCTGACTGGAAAAAAAAAACATATCTGCACCAACATTTTTGGAATTTAAAAGGTTACAATGAAGAAGATTAATTTGTTGATCGTTATTGCAAAGCACATTAAAATACGTGTGATAAGACATGTTAGCACTGTTAACTTCACCTGAAACTGGCTTTGGGGGGGGGGGGCGTTTTTCACTGAAATTCAACTTAAAGGAAAGGAAAATATCACAACGAGACCTTTATGTAAAAGCAAAAACAAAAGATGTGTTATATTCTTTGCTGGTTACAGAATCATCTGTTATGCTTGACAGGTGCTTATCAATGGAATTTGCTGGAGGGCCAAGTTTCATACCATTTTCTCAGTTCTACCAAGACTACCAAGCTTGATGTTTGAGACAGCCTGGCTCCATTTAATGAATATGTCTAAAAAAAGTTATATAATAAAATATTCACAGCATACATAATATTCACTTGGTATTTTACTAATGACTTCTCAGAACTTTCAAGCTAGTTTCAAATAAAGACTAATAGAAAGAGACAGAGAGAGAAAGAGTCAGCAAAAAAGGCAGAGACAGAGAAAAAGATGAATAAAATGGAGGATGTGGCAAAAGTTTGTGTGTTCATACGTGTGTAAATGTGTATGAGGTATATGCGTGTGCACATATGCTAGTGATGGACTGTTTGCAGGTATCTGTACTTACATACACTAACATGTAATATTACCTAATTGTCAGTTTTCTGACTCAGAGTTACACTGGTACCTAAGACTGCCTTTCCTTTCTGTTTTTTTGTAGAAACAACACAGGCCACTTACATGATATTATAAATGGACCCAGAAAAGCTAGGGAAAGGAAACAATCAACGATATCCAACTATGAAACTATACATGAAAACAGAAATGTACAAACCATTGCGCATTGACCAGGATAACATTTACTACAGGCATTGTTACATAAAACAATAACACGCGCTTGGCACACAAGTGCATTCCTTTTTCTTTTAGCACCTGTACTACAAGAACTCAGTATGCCGCGGTGGTATGGCAGTAGCGTTGTTACCTCACAGCAAGAGGTTCTCCCGTTCAATTCTCGGCTGGGCTTGGGAGTGCCTTCTGTGTGGAGTCTCCATGTCCTCCCCGCGGTTGGGTAGTGTTCGAAAGACATGCATGCATAAATGGGCGTGCCTTCGTTGAAGGTTGAGCGTCGAGCTGGCACCTCGGCGTCAGAAAATCTACTGCCAATCATTAGTGGACCGGAGTTCTGCTGTGGCGACCCCTTACCGGGAAAAGCCGAAAGACAAACAACAACTACGAGAACTCAGTGAGTGAGTGGGTGAGTGAGTACCTATGTGCAAAGGAAAGGGTTGTGGTACAGTCAGACTGGAAGAGGACATACCATTCAGTCTGATGGAGAGCAAATTTGGGACCCCTATAAATGTTAACTTTGAGACAATCTAAAAAGGTACTCTAAGAGAAGGCTAAAGACCAAGGGCACAATACTGACATCTGAACAATGGTGCAGTTTGTTCTCTGTGGGAGGGTTTACTTTGACGGTAAGAGCAAAACGAAGGTGCGGCTACTGGTTAATGTTAATAAGTCTTAGCCTTGCTGCACAGGATGCTCCTGTTGTGTCCGTGGCATATTCAAACATTTAAAGTCAAGCTTACAATAAGCACCCAGGGAGTCTATTTCAGATCTCTTTCACTTTAAAGAGAAAAGGCCCACATTGCACAAAAATTGCACATTATCTTAACAGAATGCCTTATTAGTAAACATTGTCAGTATACTGTATTTCATTTGATTTTAGACTGAAACCAGTTTCTAAAATTTAGCACTCTCTTTTTAATGTAAATATAGTCTGGCATTGCATTTTTCTGTTTTTAATTAAAAATGTTGCAAGCATGATTTTTTTTGCAGCCATGCAAATTTGCAATTAGTGGCATCTACCCAGTAACTATCTGTCTGATGGAAGTAAAATCTCTATTGTGTTAGTGACTCTAAACTCATGAGGTACCACTAGTGTTGGTGTGCATTACAGTATTAACAATATACAAAGGCAGTCTACCTGCTTCAAGTTTTTGGTGATGCCCACTGGATATAATTGTATTATTACCAGCTTTATTATGATTATGTGATTCTTTTTGTTTTTTTTTTGCCCCTTCATACTTTTGAGTCTTCTAACCAGTGACGCTATGCATCCCCAGCAATACCAGCCCCTCCTTTCATCTCCCTATACTAATATTGTTTTTTTTTGAGGTAAGAGGGCTAGGGGACAGTGCGGAACATAAAGGCATCCTGGGAGATTTACTGGCAACTACATCTTTAAAGGAAGAGATGGTTTTATGTCCCACCACTCCACTATGCCCTTCCTGTAATCATCCAAGGGCTTCTACACTCTTTACGGACTACACCCCTCTCAGGGAGTGCCAAGATGAATATCTCTCCCATTGAGCTGGGGGAAACCCATCCCTTCCTACCAACATTTCAGATTCTGTAGATGCTAACTGAACCCAGGTGACCTGAGCTATACTGGACTTCATCCCTCTCTGCCCCAATGATGTCTATGATTATGTGATTCTTAAATTCAATATACAATGTTTCTTCTATAAACAACTGGCGTGGGTCATGCCTGAAAATGGTTTTTGCATCAGCTCATTCACCTGGTTAACAAAAGTATAAACAGATAAATCTGAATTAGTGTCATAATTTTCAAAAACATTACATCATATATAATTATGAATAATCAACTCAGGTAGTTTACCGAGAGAGTCATATTTAACACAGGTTTAGTGATCTAACACAAATGTCAATAAAGAACACAAACTTTTTAAAATAAAAACTGAAAATGAAATATTTGTTAAATACAGAAAGTTTTACACAGAATAGCTTCATACTGCAACATTACCCATGAACATCCTTCATTCTTTCATCAGCTTCATCAGTATGCATTTTCCACGTCTAAACATTTTCTCAAATCATTACAGCTTCCACTTACAACTCCAACATATTTTTTTGATGATTTTGCAGTGCCTTTTCTCATGCATGTTGTGATGTCCCTTCACTGGCCCAGTAATCAAGGAGCCTCAGTCCTCACCACTGGCAACAGTGGGGAACATACACTTTGGGAGGATAACAAGTACACACACAGTAAAGTAAAATTTCCCTTAAAAGCACACAGAGATCACAATCAGTCTGGGGATGGTTTCTCCCTCTTTCTCCACATCCCCAATAAGACTCCCCACTGGCACAGCTATAGGGTTGAGATCTCAGCTGAGTGGCCAAACCAAGATCTCCTCATCCCTCTCTGTCGAACCAGTGCTTCCTGCCCCTGCCCAAGTAGCCAACACACACACTCTGATATCTGATTTACACACACACACACACACACACACACACACACACACACACACACACACACACACACATACACACTCCTGGGAAAGGCTGGCACAGGTTTACTAGCTATGCCCCCTTCTGCCTAGACTATAAGGTAGTTCTGACTGCCAGCAGCCACTCCATCAGCTACTTTAAGGCCCTACCGTGTAATGTTACTATTAATCCAAATTGTAGTCTGACCAAGAGCCAGGCAATCAGGAGTGGCCTGTACAGTGTCACCAAATAGATATGCAAGTACTCTCAGAGATTAATATGTCTAAACAGACAAGCCACAATTGAAAGGTTTAAAAATATTTAATAATAAATAATAAAAGAACAAGACAATACTCAGTAAGTAATCAGTTACATCAGAGTTCAAAATCACAGGAAATATTTAAAACAACATTGCAGGACAGTGTCAAATAAATACAACATCTAAGCTATACTTTACTATATTCTTATCTGAATCTAAAAGAGTTACTATGCCCTAAAAACTTACTTACAGCAAGGCAAATGCAGAAGGTGGTGAGTGGATGTTTCCAGCTGATGTTAAGTCAAAGACAAAATGACCTGTTTCTCCCTCTCAGAGAGTTCTTAAATTAATATCAAATATTACTGCTGGGTTAGCTTGGATGACATCACTTTGTCACCTGACTTTAGTTCCCAAGCAAAACTTCCATTGTCAGAAACTATCAGCATTTAACATCTCTCTCTGAAAATACATAGCCTTCAGATGTTTGTAACTGCTAGAAGACGTAAAACAATAAAACACTTAACAACACAACACAGAGAGTCCCCTAGTGTAGACATCCTGTCTCCTGTTGACTGAAACTGAAAGATAACTTTTATAGCACAATCGTAAAACAATTTAATTTCAACTATTTTCTTGGAAGTTTTACAAGTTAACCTTCTATGTTCTGGTTCCCACTGTTAAAACATACACATTTACACAATTACAATAGCTTATATACATTTCTGTTCTAAGCCAGCAGGGTATGATGTGGTTACATTTTAGCTGAGTACACAACATACAGTTCTAATACAGTTGTAGCACAACATGAATAATGTTGGCATTCACAAATGACACACAACCACTTACAAAATTCCATATAGCTGGGCTGGCAGTATCTCCTTCTGTCAAACTTCTATATAAATCTTATTAATATTCACAAATCACACAGAATTATTTACAAAATCCCAGCTTGCTGGGCTGGCAGTATTTCCCTTTGTCACACATGTAAACCTACCTTGCACACAAAGTTTGCTCTTTGTATTTTTTGGTTTTGACCTCCACTTTGGATTGCTCTGTTGCACTCTTTCATTTCTATTTATTGCAAAGCTTCTGGGTTATCTTTAACAAATAAACTCTGAGAAAGTCACTCATTTACCAACACTAAAAATAAGTGTAGCTGGTTCAACCAATGTCCTGGGCCGGTACTATGAACCAGTGCCTCACCTCCTTAGCTCTTCCACTGAATGCAAGACATGACCCCCCCGTCCCAGCCATTCAGGTCCAGTTTCTGTGCCCTGCCCCCAACCCTTCTTAAACATATTTCATTTAAAATAAAAATACTTTTTTTCTTTTAAAGTGTAGCAAACAGTTGCTATAGTTTATACCCTACCTGCATGGAGTGCTAAAGCACTCATGTTTCAGTTTAAAAATAATTCTTTGTAAACTGTAGCAAACTGCTTGCTGCAACTGTAGCAAAAAGTTGATACAGTTTATACCCTGACTGTACAGAGTGCTATGGTGGTCATGTTTTAGTTTAAAAAAAAAATATTTTTAAGCTGTGGCAAACTGCATATAGCAAACAGTTGCTACAGCTTACACCCTGCCTGCATGAAGTGCTACAGTGTTCAGGTTTTAGTTTAAAAAATAAAAATTAAACTGTTGCTACAGTTTAGACCACATACACAGTGCAGGTTTGACTGCAATACCTGCTTTTAAAAGCCAGTATTACATTAAAGAGATATCGGGATTGGCTGAACATGCCTCCCGCCCCCCACACACACACTCTGCATCTGTGGCACTTGCCCCTCTCGCCCTACCGTAGTTATGGTACTCCTTAAACTTAACTGGACAGGCATCACTTTAACATCATCATCTGTATGCTGATATACCTATTACACATGCATAGTATAGGTAGGTGAGTGTGTGTGTGTGTGTGTGTGTGTGTGTGTGTGTGTGTGTGTGTGTGTGTGTGTGTGTGTATGTATATATATATATATATATATATATATATATATATATATATATATATACACATATAAGATTAAAGCAGTTGACAACACCAGTCTTACAAAAAATTCAGTTTACTACACATAAATGAAATTAAATTCAGATTTTTCCAAGAAAAAACTGTCTTACAGTTTCATCAAATGCATAGTAACAGTCTTTATTTCAATATCATACTCTCCATTATACTGTTGGAAAACTGATAGTAGGCATCCCTAGATTCCCCTTTCTCCTTACAGGTATCTCTCCCACAGCCACTGCTCTGTATTACCTTTTCAAAATGGGGAAATGCTCTCTTGCTTGGCTTCTTTCAGCCAAGTTTTTATATAACATTCTAAGGATCATTTACAAACTGGCTCTCACTGATACAGCCAGGTATTTCTCTTCTTAAAGAAACCTGTATAACTTAACACAAACACTTTTCATTAAAGAAACTCCTTCCATTTACAATTAACTCTGCTACAGACCTAATTTACACAACTTCTTATATATTTTTAGTAACTTGTACTCTTCCAAGTGGTGAGAATAAACACACTGTACTATAGCACACACACACACACACACACACACACACACACACACACACACACACACACACACACACACATTTTTTGTTAATCCACTCATTTTGTTTTCACTGGCTAATCAAAAGCTTCATTTTTTTTTTTGTATATCTTTCTTTATACATGTCCAAGCTCATTTATTTATTTGTAATTGTTTCCTGTGGAATATCTGGTCTTAGCTAGATAGGATCACACAGTTTTGTTTTGTTTTACTTTTTCTCCTTGTTTTGTCTAGCTCCCTTCTTCACAGGAAGTAAGTTTATCTTCATGGCAGATGGAAAAAATCCTGACTATAATTGAGATGACCGCAACTCTGGATCTGAAGGAGCCAATGCCAGCTCTCCTATCCTAGAGGAGTGGATAGTGGTTCTGATCACTGGCTACATTCTACCACCAGCAAGTTGAGGCTTGTTGCACAGTAGATGATTGTGAGGTTGGCTTACCAATCTGTTGCTGATAGCCTCATCCCTGGACATGCATAGCAGAGGCACTGTCAGCCATGATAGGGTTAGGGCTTAGACAGAAAAAATACAGCAGCTATACATGTAATGAGAGCTTCACAGAAACTTTCAAAAGGCTGGGAAAAGTGGCTACACACAAGGGCTGAGGCAGGAAGAGGACTGCCCTTCCCTGTGTGTCCCATGGGCTGCTACAATGCATATTGTGTGATGTGGGGTGGGACTGCGGAATGCTGATGGCGGCCGCACCAAACAACCTTCATACCTGCCTGAATGACAGCTCCCTTCACTTGGACCTTGCATGAGTTAGTGGCTACATTACCATCATCAACAAACAACTGGCATGACACCATACCTCTTAACCTACTACAGTAAGTATTCTGGGCAAAGCCAAAATAAAGGGGGGGGGGGCGCAAAAGCCCAAAAATTGGGACAATTTTTAAATATTCCTCTTAAAAACTTAGAAAGCCGACAGAATAACAGATGTTGCATTTGCATGCACTTCCTATAGGACATGACGTCTGAAACTCAAATGTCAGTCATTATTTAGTGACTTCATTCCTCAATGATTTGCCAGAAAAATTACACATTTCATGGAGAACAGACCATAAATATAAAGCAAAAATCTGGTATGGCTGAAACTCCCTGGATGGGGGCTGAGATACAGTATGTTAATATGCAAAAAGAACCTAGAAAATTAGATATTTTAAAGGAAATAAGCAACAGTTGCTGTGGAAAGCATTAAAATACAAGTTCACTCCCATCCTTTGCTTCCTGATTCGTTTAATTCTTTTTAAAATAAAAACTATTTGACGTAGACATACAACATCTGTTTTAAGCGTGTTTTTTAACTGTAGAGAACATGACAATTAAGCAGAGTAAGACATATACCCCTGACATACAATAATGGAAGGGGTCTGATGGTTAGCAGGCACAAAGGGAAAACAACATTAGCAACAACGACAAAAAAAAAAGGGAAAATACAGACAGTTCTGTATGGTTTGCCTGCTCAAGATTTAGGTCAGGTTTCTATCTGAGAAAGGAAATAGCAGTAAGAAATCTTCGATATTGTACAACACAATGCATTACAATTTCTAATACTGTGAAACTGATGGCTCAAGTCAATGTAGACACTGACCAGTTTAGTAGTGACTTGACAACGACACTCAAAATGGTAATCAATTGACACAAGACCACAGTTTGATCTCTGCTGCTGCCTGCAGTTCAGTGGTGTGTTTTTTATGACCTCTTATGAGGAACATATAGCCAAAAGGCAAAGATGGTGCCAAAATCTGCCTAGGGTGAACTGTATGGATAGCATTTATTTTATCTAAATGCTACCTGAGACTGCATATCATGGCTGTCACAGCTTTTAAGTTAAGTCTTTATTCAATTCAAGGAGCAGAGGCACCACAGGGGAACTGCTGGGTATTAAAGTGTTCAACACCTAGTGTTCACTACTTTGTTTCTGTTATTATTGTTTTGTTGTTATACTTTAGCATTTTTCTAATTATCTGGGGCAGAAACATGATGGATCCATGCTTTTGAAGTTTGCCTATATTACATTGCTCTGGCTTAACATGCAGGCAGTGGAACGGCTTGCTTGCATTTTTTTTTTTTTTGCTAGCATCCTTAAGGACTACATGCATCAGACAAGATGGCCATTGGTTTAGATGAGAGTTTTTTTCTATTTTATGTGGCCATTAAAGGATCCAGAAAGTACAGTCCAAGTCCCTCTTTTCTTGGGACTAGAAAATGTCTAGAGTAATACCATCTTTTCCAAATTATTGCAGTCACATTGTAAGAGTGTACTGTGACTTAAGAGCAACAGATGCATCCTTCTGGAGAACTTTGTCTTCCATCCTCTCCATGTTTCATTTGGTTCAAAAGGAATTGTTTCGCAATATGAAACTCACAATTCAAAGTTCTCATGGCCAGAGTAGTTGATGTATACACTTTACTGCCAAAATCTAACTAGGGGTCCTGCCAGGGCCCAGCTGTCTGGATTTCATAAAATCTACAAAATCCTGCAAACAGGCAGGGAAGTGACCGAGGCCCAGTACTTAAGCTGGGGAAAGCAAGTAGCAGACTTTTTGTGCTTGGCCTTGGATCTTATCTTGGGTGTGGCATTGGCTGTCTTTGGTCCAGAGCATGGGTAAGTGGCTGCAGCCTGTAGCTGGTTGGCTGAAGACTCCACTCTGGTGACATGGGGAAACTGGCCTCCCTATTGCTAGATTCAGTGCAGGAGCTGGGAGCTGTAATCTGTGCAGTGACTCCAGATCCATCCACTGCCCTAAGAAGTTCATGCTGACATCGAAGGGGCCAACAGTATAGCAGACTCAATAAAGGTCTTGTCAGAGGAGTCTGTTGCTCCCTCAGTCATCGGAGGGGACTCTGAATTCTTCTTTTCACCTTCGACAATAGCAAGCCTAGGAGGACTATCTGACACCGATATGCTGCAATCTGGCACCCTGACTGTTTTTGCAGGCTTCTCTTTTCTTTTTCAAGGGAGTTCCTATTTAGAATAAATAGAAGATACCATGGAGGTTAAACTCCCTTTCTTTCTTGAACAATATTTTTAAAAACTCAGCTGAAAGCTTCATGCTCTTAGAATTGAAATAATCGCACTGGGACAACTGGGCATATTGTACCTTTGGCCCTGCATAGTAAAAACAGAGAATGGAAATCCTGATGGGGAATCTATTTCCCACATTCTAAACAAACAGTCTTAGAAACTGACATTTAACAAGCAATATCATAAACTGTAAAGTAAAATGAATTTCCCAATGTGGTACTTAGCTTTAGTAGGTTTTATCACTGGCTTTGGATCAACGTTGATGTAGAGGGCACCCGCTGGGCCAAGGGGAAGTGAAAACTCTCTGGTATTTGGTCCAGCTGGGGGCTGACAAAGCAGGAAATTCAAAATGTTATTACTGCAACAGTAAAAGCATGATGAATGTCTTGTCTCTTCCAGTATCACTGATATGTGAATGCATGGGACTGAGTATTTTAATTGCAGGAAGATTTTGCGTGTTTGATTGCTGATGCATCCATAGAGCCGGGACTTGCTCTGAAAACAGTTAAATACTTGAACACAGGACTGGACTGCCTTGCTCAGCACTAGTGTTTGTTTAGAGTCTTTTGAACATGCTAAATTTAGTGCCATTAATTGCTAGACCTATTTTGCAAGCCAGACACCAGCAGCAGAGTAGCTGCACTGCCGGGTGTACGGTGTCCATCAGGTTTCACTTTGTATAACAGCACATTTCAAAAAGCACTTTAATGTTAGTTTATTATTACCAACAATATAACAACTCTTTCTGTATATTATAAATATGCATGCTATTCAAGTTAAAGGGATATGTCCTGCACCCATTTTCACGAGAGAGCAGTGCGTTTATGATTAATAATTCAACTTTCAGTATTTATTGTTCTTGTTCATTTACTGTTTACTTGTTCTATGTTTTGTAGCAGTACTTAGGAAATATGCGCTTAATGAAATTTTAACTTGAAAACAGTCTCAGCTAGTCTATAGAGTATGCAGAACGTGTGTGGTTCTGTATGAACACACCAGCAACATAAAATGTTAAGTCTAGGTGTTTTCATTTTAGAATAAATAGGTGTTGTGAATATTAGCCTAAAAAGGTACTGCATTGTTCATCTTCTTTAACCCAACTACCTGTCACATACTCACTTCAAATGGCTACTAACCCACTGCCAATATAACAGCAGCAAGCAATGGAATTAAATCTGTCAGGCTAGGTCTTGTCATTCGTACTGCCCTTATTAAGTGCAGCTGGGGAAGCTATGTTCATCTTACAGAACTACAGTCTTGGCAGAGTGACAGTCGAAGTGTGATCTCCCACATGGCAGTGAATTTTTAGTTTTGTCACCTCCTGATTAACAAGGATCACAGCCAGGCATCTGCTTTCTCAGCCATGCTTAAGAGATTTTTCTGACAGTTTTCAAAGAAAGGAGACTACTGCAATAAAAAAGTGCAAAATGAACTTGGAGAAATTAAAGCACAGGAGAGGAGCATCTTATAATTATCCCAGCAGCTTCTTTCACATGCTAACACAAGAAGAGAAAGGCACTTTCAAATTAAATATCACATTTTCTATTAAATGCCTGATTTAGATTCAGAAGTCTAGCACCTGGTATTTACACTCTACATACTACGCATTAGTAGACAGGAACTGCTTTGAAGAGTTCATATTCCACATGAAATTAAAAAAATACCTTTGCGTTAACTGCACCTTTGACAGAAGACTATAATGAAAGAAAAGTTTTTTTTATAATAAAAACTAAAATAAGCCATACAAAAGTATAACTGAAACTACAAAAACTATTCATATTAATGAACAGAATTTTCATTTCACATCATTTATTATAGCCTTTAGTCTATTCCACTGGAATGCTATGAACAGCCATCTCTTCAACTGTAAAATAAAATGCAGCACTTTTCTAAAAATAGTCTACCAAAGGAAGCATTTGATTGGTTAAAATGAATCTTTTTAGTCATGGCAAATTATAGTTATGACTGTAAAATGATCTGTTTATATGCTAAATTTAAAAATAGAAAATTGCTGCTGCTCCCAGCCTAGTGTTAAAATCAGTACAACACAACACACAATTCTATAATTGCACCTACATCGCAAAGACAAGAAAGCACGCAAAACGAAATAATAAAGTTAGACAAATATTGCAGTAGTAAGTAATGCAAAGATGCAGCAGTAGTGAAACTAACTACATTTTGGCCAGTATCTGCTTATGAGTAGCCAAGTACATAGGTATCTGCAAATGTGATCAGCATTTTAACCTTCTGTGTTCACTGCCAAGAGTAGAAATGTACTGCAAGATGAAGAAATATAATTACAAAATAAAGTAAAAATATTTTATAATCAATCTAGAAACATAATACTAATAATCACTGAATAACCGTTGGTGTTGGCAGATTTAGTCACTTCTGATGAATTTTACTCACTCATGCTCCACCACTGTATGTAAATTGCACCAGTTGTGTCACTGATGATTGAGTGGTGATTACTAGTAAAAAAATTACTCTCTGTGAATCACAGGATTTGCCAGAGTGTGGTATATGCATGAGAAAACCAAACCTCATCTTAGTTCCGCATTGTTTAATTCACAGGCTACACAATTCATATCTACTCATTCATTTTATTTTTTAAGTATAACTTTTTTTCTCCACTGCCTGCGAGCCTTCCCCCAACTAATCAGCCCATTTGTACCCTTGTGGGTCAAAAGCCTACTTCATTAGGCTATCAGGGATTTTGCTGCAATGACTCAAACCCTCCACATGGTGGCTGACATGTATTCTTGCATATGGAAGGGTCTGCTTGGTCTTTCTCTGTATATGGGCACAAGGCTGAACATGCACCATGAATGTTACTCTATGCCTGGTACCATTAATTTTAATAGTGCAGCAACACGATTATATGAATACTAAAAGGTAATGACATAATGCACTACAGCTGTAACGTTCAATGCTCGGTAAGTAATTCAACAGCTGTTTTGGCTCAAAATCACTGTTAGCAGATGGGATCACTTTCAAGTTACAGGAAAAATTTCTTCCATTTTCTTGGCAAAGTAACTTCCCACTGCAGGAAAAGCAAAATGCACATCCTTCCACAACTTATACGTCCCATAGCAAACATTTCTTTTTTATTCAACATATTACTCTACCCAACAAATTCAGACTTACTGGAGTTTCTTAGGCACACTGGACAGTACTGCTCGGGCTGCATTTGGAGGTATGGTTCACACTCTCATATGAGGTAACTCTGCGTCAACTGAGGCTGCAATGCATTTTTACTAATGTCATCTGATAGTTATCTCTCACTCCTGAGGCATCACATGAGCTCACCAACCACCTTGGCGTATTCACTGAGTCCTTCCCTTTTAGCTGGACTTATTCACCTTTCTGGAGGTATGGCCTTGATCATGTATCATACTGAAGGTATTACCATAGCTGTCCATCTTTCTTTGGGTACAACACTGTTTACCATTTTTATTGGGGTACTCCACTGGTGATCAACGTTTGTGTGGTATGTCACTGGTAGTCATTCTCTGGTGCCACCTGCTGTGGCTTCTTTTAAAACTGAATACTGCACGCTTATACTTGTATCCAAAAGTCAAGGAAACCAAGGCAATGGGGGATAAAGCCCTGATTACAGCTGAACCTACCTGAATTCAACTACTGGTCTTGAAATTGTAGGAGCTGGTGGTGAGGAATGGAGAAGGTGCATGCATTGTTTCATCACCCATGCTATACGAAAGAAGATACGAGAGTCTCAGGGTAAGACTCTTTGACAGAGTCTGAAGGACCTAGATGAAACAACAGATTCTTAGTGGCAGGGCAGCCTAAATGAATAGCTGCATGTGTGAGGAGGGATATTCCCACATAGTATCCTCTGCATACATCAAACTGTGGAGATGCATAAGAGGAGGTTGGCCGGACAAGGAAAGAAAGGTCCACCAAGGGTGAGGCCCCACAATCACTCAACTACAGACGATGATGACAGAGGAACATTTACTGTGTTTAATTACTTGTAATTTGTTGGACAACTGGGCCTCTACATCAACAGTAGAATATGAAACCTTTGCAGTTCTGCATTCTATGTCCCTAGCATGACATACTTCTAACACTTTGTCATATCAATGTCTGCACACTAGCAGGTGAACATCCTCACACTGGAAGCCCTATTAAATCAAATTTACAGACATACACACTAGTTTTAAGTGGTAAAACCAGCAGATGAGAGGGCTTCTCCTCATTTAAAAGTGATTTGTTGGTTAAGCTATCTAACTAACCAAGGAAGATACTTCAAAGGCAGCCTTGAAAAAATAATGTCTCATGAGCCTGTCCCAGCAAGCTGCCATTTGTCTAAGGTGGGGTCAGCTCACAGAGCAGGTGTGAAAGGGGGCAGAAGATTGAAGGAGAAGGCAGGCAGGGTTAGGAAAGGATAGAATGGTCAGGGTGAGAAGTTCTGACCAGGCAGAGGTGATAATACTCCAGAGCCACAGCCAGAGGAGTTCAGTCTTTTTTATCAATAATTTCATGGACAGCTGCTCCCCATCCAATCCATCGACTTGTCACTGCAGAGGTGATGATTTAGGAGTTTTTAGGGCCAGATAGGTAATAGGTATGATACTAGCTAACTCTTACAGGCTGATTGCATGAGGGGTCAAGAAGGAATTTCCTGTTTTCCTCCCTCTTCTTTTCAGGCTTTTGTCTTCTGCACCAGGTGAGCTAGACAGTGTAAGCTAGGCTGGTGCAGTCGTGTATGCAGAAAGCAGGAATGGTAAGGCAGTCCAAAGATACAGGAGGGACAGGTTACAGAACTTACCAGCTGGGCCTCCCACGCAGCAGGTGGCCCCAAAGGGAAGGTCCCTAGGGTACTGCCCAGTCCAGCACCTTCCTTTGGCAGATTTAAGATGGCCCAAGGAAAATTGCTTGAATTTAAAACAATGTGGATTAATAAAAATGTTGAAAGGTCAGATATTGACAATGCTGCCTGCTCCATAGTGTTTAGGTGACATGTATATGCATATGAAATGGCCTTTCTGCAATTCCTGACTTGCACAAATCTCTGGAAATAACTGGCTATAATCATTTAGGGTAATATGGAAATACATACATGGCTGCAGCCATTTAATTCTTCTGATGTGTCTCTGTCGTCTTAATATCATTGCTTATGACTGGTAATGACATATGTAACATGAATTAATGCTGGTTTTGCTACTGAACTTAAGCTGATGCTGGTCAAACTGGTTATATAATATGACAATGCTGCAGGAACAACAAAATGATGGGAGCAAGAAAAAGGTATTTGTTTTGAGTCAGGTAAGCTTCAAGGAGAGTTATAAATGATCTCAAACAAATAGCTGTTCAGTGACAGCTTGCATACTTCTTAATAATGAATACTTCAGATAACAATACTAAAGGCAAACACTGCAAGGTTATCAATAACAGCCAAGATAAATAAAAACATTTGCAAATTAAATAAAACAATCTGTTCTGCAATTATTCCAGGTGAACTTTTGTGCATAGACTCCTTTAAGAATGCAGTTTTAACAAAAATACTATAATTCTATCCAGTAACCATAAAAGATACACTATAACAGCAAGCAGGGTACTACTGCGTTTGCCATGAACGATTTTATTATGCTATACGAATGATGTTTGTGCCCAATATCCTTTAAAGGTGCAGCATTATTACAAAAACACTGAAGTCCAATCCATTAACGATGTATTAGTAGCTCTCAAGTGTCCCTGATTTTTGCCTATTTTTTCTCTGTCCCTCATACAACATTTGCTTTTTTGATAAATCACTAAGGATTACAATCAGTCAATAATACTGGACATTAGTGTTTCATACTTCTTTTTCTTTAGAAAATGCATTTTTATGCAAAGCATGCTGTTCTGTTAACTTTCTGAGTGAATTACACTAATATTTAAAAATTCTCCCTGATTCTGAGCTGTTTCCCCCCCATTATTTTTTTACTTTGTCCATTATTCTTGACCAAAGAAGTTGAGAGCTGTGTGTAGAGTCACCTTATAAGACAACACAATATAGCCGACCATCTAAAAGCATAGTTTAATACATTTGGCAAACGTAGCCATCACAAAGCTAGAGCAGACATGTGGTAGAACCTCACAGTACACATTAGTAATGCAGGGGATCCCCTTAATGTACACTTTAGCAGTGCAGGAAAAAAAACACAGTCACTGTGTCAGGACAACATGGGACATTCTTTGTGCCAGAAATGCATGTGAGCTCTCAAGGTACAAGTCAAGAATGTAGGAAGGCCCCTTATTGTATATGTCATAAATGCTGCTTGGCTCTCACCATGAGGATCCACAGTGTACAGTGTAGGAGGGTGTTCCCTGTATATATCAGTAATGCAATACATCTTGTTAAATGTAGGTGAGGCCTCAGTGCATCAGCAGTGATGGAAGCTCCCCAATGTACATGCAAGACTACATGAGGACTTGCATGAGTAGCATATGAAATGCAGAAAAAACATCATTCTATACATTAGCAATGTAAAGAAGCATTCACGGTAACTGTCAGAAATGGTAAACTGGCCCTCACTGCAAGTTTAACACAATGCATGAGTGTGTCAGCAATGCAAAAGGTCCTTTCATTCACTATAAACACTAAAGACAGATTCACTAAACAGAATGTATGTCTGTGTATAAATAAATCTGTGTGTGTGTGTGTGTGTGTGTGTGTGTGTGTGTGTGTGTGTGTGTGTGTGTGTGTAGTAAAGGGGGTTCTCCATCATATGACAATCCATCAAAAACGTATTTTATACTAATTTAGTCCAAATCACTTCCCTGTAATGTTGTGTCGGACTCCCAAGCTACAATGGTAACTACAGCACACGCAGATGGTAAAAGTGGGGGAGACTGTGAAAAAACAAGCATTAGAAGTTACTAAAATATCTGATTTGAATACAACCTACTGTGAATGTCTTACTAAGTTGCCAAAAATAAATTAAATCATGTTAACAGATGAGGTATGACCTTTGCAATAAATTAAAAAAAAATGAGCCAGTAGTAGCAGCAACATTAAATATTTATGGTCACCTAAAAGGAAAACTCCACAGCACTGCAAACCAGTGACAGATACCAAGTGGAGAGCAAATAGCAGCACATCAATAAATATCCCAGTCATGTGTTGAAATATCTTTCAGGTCAGGACTCGGACGTATCAGCTGCCACTGAAAATAATTCTAATGTATGACTGCCAGGATGGGGCCTTGTCATCATTGGAGTTTGGTATAACATATGTAAAGCTAGTGTTTGTTTCCACAACTGATTACTCCAAGCAGGCTGGCCCAAGAATATAGGATATTAAAATGTCCAGCTGTGTCCCTCCCAACCCATGACTACAGACTACACATTTGTGACTCAAGGCTGAGCTTTGATTTCTGGTAATACAAAACAAATAAAAGTGTTCATCAGAAAAAGGAGTGCTGTACTCTATTCTTCAACACAACATCTGAAAACATTCAGACAATGTGATATTGCACTATTTCTGTCATACTTAATGCAGAAACTGTCTTAACTTGCAGCTATTTGACACTGTTTGGAAGCAGAAAGGGATATGAATATTTTTTTTCTTGCTGGATACCTCACTTGACTGCACAACGATGACAAACTAATAATGGATTTAGCTATAGCAGGAATCCCAATGAATCAGCCAACTGTCTGTGGAGCACCCCCCCAAACCAACACAAATACAGTTCATGACACTTGACATGGACTGTCACAAGAGCAAGACACAGCAGTAACTGAAGTAAACACTGCAATGCAAACTCATGACAGCTGCAAAGTGTAATAAATCCTTTCTACTTGACAAAACAAATGTCAGCCTAATCTGAACTACATACAGCTGTTTCATTTAATCAGGAGCATGGTCTTTAGTAACTTCCTAAAAAAATCCCTCGCCGCAAAAATTCCTCCCTTCCACTATCGCACACATAATATTTTATCTTGGTCACAGTTCTCCTTCACTGTTAGGTAAAAGAATAACTGTTTTGGGATCAAGTAACATTTTGAAGCACCAACTTTTCACCTAACTGTAAAAATATGACAGAACTAGGTCTTCTAAAAAAGGTCAGGAAGCAAAATACCCTGTGGGGCAACTGTGCTTCAGGGACCAGATTATGCTAAGTTTTCACTGGAATGGTAGGAATACAGTGTGCTATAGTTTTACTTAGTGTAGTGTCCAACAAATGTGTTGCAGTTTCAGTGCTGTGGCTGGGAATAATGTGCTAGAGATTCAGTGCCACAGCTGGGAATGGTGTGCTACAGATAAAGTGCCACGGCTAGTAAGTAGCGTCCTGCACATATGTAGCCATGGCTATGAGGCAGTGTACTAGAGTAACACCACCATTTGTGGGAAGCAGTTTAGGTTTTACAGTAACAGTGCCATGGCTGGGAAGCAGTGTACTGAAGTAACAAAGACAGGGTTGGGAAGCAGTGTGGTGCAGTAAAGCACATTTTCTGAGAGGCAGTAGACTTCTGTAACAGCGCGATGTCTGGGAAACAGTGTACTGTAGAAACAGCACCATGGCAGGGAAGCAACATGCTTTAGATTCACTATGTCTAAGAAGCAATGTGTTGCAGTAATACTGCCATTACTGGGAAGTCGCATGCTACAGTTTCATTGCCGTAGTTGGGAAGATGTAGCCTGCATTATCATGAGGGGTAAGTAATGGGCTGCAGTAACAGTACCACTGATGGGTAGCAGTGCACTACAGAAACAGTGCTGGAAGGCATTGTACTGCAACAATAGCACTATCACTAGGAAAAAGTGTCCTGCAGTAACAGTGCTATGTCTTGGAAACACTGTGCTGCATTTTCAGTTCCAAGGCCAGTAAGTAGTGTGCTACAACAACAGCAACAACGCTATGGCTGGGAAACCGCATACTGTATTAACAGACTGATGCAGTAATAGTGCCAAGAATAGCAAGCAGAAGCAATAATGCCACATCTGGGAAGCAGAGTGCTGCAGTAACATTGACATGGTTGGGAGGAAAGTGTGTTGCAATAACAGTGCCATAATCAGAAAGTAGTGTGTTGTAGTAATAGTGCTACAGATGGGAAGGTCAACACCTCCATGGCTGGAAAACAGCATCTTGCAAAAGCAACACTTTGGCTGGAAAGCAGGATCCTGTAACTACAGGACCATGGCTGGGAAGCAGGATCCTGTAACAACAGCACCATGGCTGGGAAGCAGGATCCTGTAACAACAGCACCATAGCTGTAAAGCAGGATCCTGTAACTATAGCACCTTGGCTGTAAAGCAGGATCCTGTAACTATAGCACAGTGGCTGTAAAGCAGGATCCTGTGACTATAGCACAGTGGCTGTAAAGCAGGATCCTGTGACAACAGCACCTTGGCTGTAAAGCAGGATCCTGTGACTATAGCACAGTGGCTGTAAAGCAGGATCTTGTGACAACAGCACCATGGCTGTAAAGCAGGATCCTGTGACAACAGCACCATGGCTGTAAAGCAGGATCCTGTGACAAGAGCACCATGGCTGTGAAGCAGGATCCTGTGACAACAGCACCATGGCTGTAAAGCAGGATCCTGTAACTATAGTGCCATGGCTGTAAAGCGGGATCCTGTAACTACAGCACCATGGCTGTAAAGCAGGATCCTGTAACAACAGCACCATGGCTGGGAAGTATTATCCTGTAACATCAGCACCATGGCTGGGTAGTATTATCCTGTAACTACAGCACCATGGCTGGGAAGTATTATCCTGTAACTACAGCACCATGGCTGGGAAGTATTATCCTGTAACATCAGCACCATAGCTGGGAAGTATTATCCTGTAACATCAGCACCATGGCTGTGAAGTATTATCCTGTAACTACAGCACCATGGCTCAGAAGTAATATCCTGCAACTACAGCACCATGGCTCGGAAGTATTATCCTGTAACAAACAGCACCATGGCTGGGAAGTATTATCCTGTAACTACAGCACCATGGCTGGGAAGTATTATCCTGTATCATCAGCACCATGGCTGGGAAGTATTATCCTGTAACAACAGCACCATGGCTGGGAAGCATTATCCTGTAACAACAGCACCATGGCTGGGAAGCATTATCCTGTAACAACAGCACCATGGCTGGGAAGCATTATCCTGTAACAACAGCACCATGGCTGGGAAGTATTATCCTGTAACAACAGAATCATGGCTGGGAAGTATTATCCTGTAACTACAGCACCATGGCTGGGAAGCAGGATCCTGTAACAACAGCACCATGGCTGGGAAGCATTATCCTGTAACAACAGCACCATGGCTGGGAAGCATTATCCTGTAACAACAGCACCATGGCTGGGAAGCATTATCCTGTAACAACAGCACCATGGCTGGGAAGTATTATCCTGTAACAACAGAATCATGGCTGGGAAGTATTATCCTGTAACTACAGCACCATGGCTGGGAAGTATTATCCTGTAACAACAGCGCCATGGCTGGGAAGTATTATCCTGTAACTACAGAATCATGGCTGGGAAGTATTATCCTGTAACTACAGCACCATGGCTGTGAAGCAGGATCCTGTAACAACAGCACCATGGCTGGGAAGCATTATCCTGTAACAACAGCACCATGGCTGGGAAGTATTATCCTGTAACTACAGCACCATGGCTGGGAAGTATTATCCTGTAACTACAGCACCATGGCTGGGTAGTATTATCCTGTAACTACAGCACCATGGCTGGGAAGTATTATCCTGTAACATCAGCACCATAGCTGGGAAGTATTATCCTGTAACTACAGCACCATGGCTGGGTAGTATTATCCTGTAACTACAGCACCATGGCTGGGTAGTATTATCCTGTAACTACAGAATCATGGCTGGGAAGTATTATCCTGTAACTACAGCACCATGGCTGGGAAGTATTATCCTGTAACATCAGCACCATAGCTGGGAAGTATTATCCTGTAACTACAGCACCACGGCTGGGTAGTATTATCCTGTAACTACAGAATCATGGCTGGGAAGTATTATCCTGTAACTACAGAATCATGGCTGGGAAGTATTATCCTGTAACTACAGCACCACGGCTGGGTAGTATTATCCTGTAACTACAGCACCATGGCTGGGAAGTATTATCCTGTAACTACAGAATCATGGCTGGGAAGTATTATCCTGTAACTACAGCACCATGGCTGGGTAGTATTATCCTGTAACTACAGCACCATGGCTGGGAAGTATTATCCTGTAACATCAGCACCATAGCTGGGAAGTATTATCCTGTAACTACAGCACCATGGCTGAGAAGTATTATCATGTAACTACAGCACCATGGCTGTGAAGCAGGATCCTGTAACAGCAGCACCATGGCTGGGAAGTATTATCCTGTAACATCAGCACCATGGCTGGGAAGTATTATCCTGTAACTACAGCACCATGGCTGGGAAGTATTATCATGTAACTACAGCACCATGGCTGTGAAGCAGGATCCTGTAACAACAGCACCATGGCTGGGAAGCAGGATCCTGTAACAGCAGCACCATGGCTGGGAAGCAGGTGAAATAGATGACAAGTATATTCTGGTAACAGGCCTGTAATTTGAAACAATATGCTGCTATAACAATGCCATGACTGGGAAGCAGTGTGTTGCAGTAACAGTTCCATGGCTCGGGTGAATGGTTGAGAAGCAGTCTACTGCAGTATCCTTGGTAAAATCTAAAATATTTTCAAAATAATTCCGAAGCCAGTACACACTATCTGCATAACTCTACAAACCAAACCACATTAACCATTGCCAACCACTTGCATCTAAACTCATACTTAGGATTCACACTTACATCTAAACTCACACTTAGGATTCACGCTTGAGTTTTTAGAATCTGTAGCAAAAACTTCACAATTAACATCCCATAAATGTATACCATATTCTTCCGATCTAAAATGCAAGGCCTAAGTTATGAAATTCTCACACCTCTCAAATCTCTAATATCCCCATCTTGGCAACATTTAAAAAAGCTTTACTAAACTTAACTATACTGCCTACCTACCTGTACCTGCTTTGTCCTTATTACATGTATGTACAAATGAAATGATCCACAATATATTCATATAGCTTAAATTGCCTAGCTATCCTACATTTTATGGCTATATCAAAACTTTAACAATCCTACAAAAGCAACACCCCTCTTTACATGCATCTATTAGGAAATCAGTAGGAATATGCCGAATTATACTTCTTTTGATAACACTGTCCCATAAGTACTCAGGCTCTCCTATGCATCCATCTTTTTAATTATAACCTGAATGAAACTGCCTTCATGTACTAGTAACTTTATTTCAGCTTACAAACAGTTAATATATGTAGCTAAAACTGCACTTTACTTGACTTGCTAATGATACTTTGATACCATGGAACTAATATGCTCTATTTATGATTTTTTTTTTTTTTATTCCGACTTGGATGTGGCTAAAAGTAGACCCTTGGGGCTGAGTCTACCTACCTCCAAAATAAATGGATAAACACAAGAAATAAATACTGGATGTAGACACAATGCTGTTATGAAGCAGTGCGAGAAGGGAGCAGGTACAGACTGTACGTCTCCATGAACAGGGCCCTCCACCTAAGTGAAATCATTATGCAGGAAGCAATTACTGACAAAGTGCGCAGGAAAAGAGAGCACTTCAGTTCCCAAGCATATGACTGGTATACGGCCTCTTACCTCTTGGAAGGGCTGGTGTTCTCTGATTTTACCCCAGGCCATGTACAGGCTCTTACCACACCTAATTATATCAAAAGCTAGAAAAATATCCCAGCATTGAAAAGTTGTTGACAGTTCTGGTTTTACATTGCTTGACTATGGAATTCTTCCTTGGCATAGTGAGGAACTGCTGATAAAACAAAGTCTGTGAAAAATAATACAGTGCCATTACTGCCCTTGTACATTTGTGTTGTATTGATGTTACTGGGGGAGGGGTTACACATTTCACCAGGAAATGACCATATAGAGTTAAAATAGGCAAGGATTATACACTACAGAAATGAGTCGCCTGGTTCTGCTTATGTATAAAAATGTTAGAAAGAAATGACTCAGCTATTATTTATTGCATTTTCTTAATGTGATTTGATCATGACTGTGGACGCATCATGGCATCTAGTGAGTTAACTGCCGAGATGCATTTGCATTGTTCTAATTTGGTATTTATTTGAGCATTTTATTAAACCATGGCCCAAATAAATTTACTGCCATCCATCCTGATGTCACTGTAGGCAGAATGAGCTGTCCACAGAGTTTAATGGATGCACTTTTGCCCTTGTGTGGCAGTGCATGAATTGAAGTCTATGAATGCACTTCACACTTTAACTGCCATGATGTCACTGAGGTTAAAGTTTAATTTTAATCTGAGTAGTATGATCATAGGGAAAGTGCTAACATAAAAATCTTTTCCATCAGCAAAATCATCTGCCAAACACATTCGTAAATGCTGCAAATATGTCACTCAGTACTTGTGCCCTACCCTTGTAGTACACATATATGAAATTATTTATGAGTAAATTTCTTTAAACCCTGCCTTTTTACACACTGCCTCTTCATTTTGCTGATTTCTGATGGGGCAAAGGCTGTTACAGAATATAGGGATTCAAGGTTCATTAAGGTTCACGTTACCATGCCTTTTTTACTTAAAATATGGAAGGCTAAAACATTTTCTGTACTCGTGGGCTCTAAACAGTTTGGACAGATTTCTGGGATTTACTCAATGAACCGAGAACTGAAGAGGGATGATTTCTGAAATACCACTTAACAAGTAGTTGCAATGCTGCAAACAATGCTTTCTACTTGTTTGTGTGCGCATGGAAAGTGTGCTAATCAAAGATAGTTCACATATTCTACTTTTTTATTTGGTGAAATATGTATGTGGACCAGATTAAGATTATGTTTACTGCATATAGTTAAAAATATTATGTATGGTGGATGGACAATAGGGATGTTTCTACACCTGGGGAGAGCAGGACAAATGCTGTGGGCACTTGAATGATAATTGCCTGTAAAGTGTATGCACAGAGCAACTCTACTGGACATTTTTTTATAAGTTCGGTCTAGGGATCCTGCTAGTCTAGAAATGGCACCGATATCCCATTCAACTTAAATGACAAAGTGGAGACAGCAATATTATTAAGCATCTGTATCTACTATATTTAAGCCAGTTAGATATTCTTAAAATAAAATGTCCTTTTTCAAAATCTTGATTAGATCCTTATTCAGTATTACAGCGTTTCAGCAACCTCCATGTAATAGCTGTTTCCTCAAATACTATAAAAGATTACACTTGGATAAACATTTAAAAATACAATGCAATACTGTAATGGTTTCTGTACAGTTCCCAGTTATATAAATATTGAACTGATGAGTGTATGTACAGCATTAATCAGTAAACTAAGTATAGCAAATACAATGTATGTGACTTACAGGGATGATGATATGAACAGGATTCTAAGTACATAGGATCATTTATTGACTGGATAATGAAAGAGCCAACCATGGAGGGTGTGAATGAGCTGCCAACGTGGGGGCAGGTGGTCTGGTGTGTGGTCAACAGTAATACCTGGGGGAGCAGCAGTCTGTCCATGGACCAAGATGTGCACTTGGCTCTTCCAAGCAGTGTGTGGCACTGTGGCCACAATTCAGCATTTACATGGTTGCATGTATACGTTACCTATCTGGTACTGCAAATGTATGGTTTGACAGGGAGCCAGTTAGGTAATTACAGGGAACAGAATTAGAGATCAATATTAAAATTCCTGTCTATGTTAGGTAATGCCTCTCCATCAGCCAGCCCCCCACCCCCCACCGTCTACAGAATGGTCAGTGGAATAAGGAAAAAGTGTCAGTCAACTAGCAGAAACAGGCTGATGGTCAACATGGAATGAGAGAGGGGGATGCTAAATTAACAAAAAATCTTCAAAACCAGTACAGAATCCAGTACTATATACTTATGTGAACCATATGATGAATATTTATATTGACAATAAAACACCCCAAATTAATGAGATCTCAGTATTTCAGGTTGCACAGCTTATCTCTTTATAACACATTTTGTGACTGATTTTCAAGCATAGCACTCTCTATGAAGAGCTTCACAGACTGCAGTGGGCAGGCTTCTATAATCATGCTTGCCATATGAAGACCTTAGCTACATGAAAGACCAAGATAAAGAGCTGGGTAATACCTGCTATTACTTTGTTCACTAGATTTAAAACTTGACATAAATGTATAATGATTCTGACCTCTAATGAGTACAACTGCAGGTCATTTAACAAAGGATACCAGTTAATAGCTTGCAATGAAATACGTCTGTTTTTAGAGTATGTTGTCAATTTTCCCGAGTAAGGGCAGTATCTAGAAACTATTTAGGAGGTTAGAAATATGTAAAGTAGCAAGATGACATATGTAACTATGAATGTAACCATGGTCATTTCAATGCAAAGGTGAACCTAAGTACAGATGGCAAATTAATAAAATGTTTCACTGCTGTGGGGCAAATGGCACAAATGTCATAGTTAGTGACAGTTAATAAGTCACAAATGCATGAACTTTTGACCTATGAACTGCTGCTGATGGTACGGGTTAATGAAAACTTAATTGGTGTTACTGCTAATTAATAATATTGTTTCACTCCTCAAAGTCTCAGAGAAGAAAGCTGCATATAACGGGGTAAACATTGGGCAATGGCATAGTTTAGGAACTAGGTGGCAGAACAAGATCTTTAACAATGAAATATTTTACAATCTTTCCACTAAACAAAAAAAAAAAAAAAAGACTTAAGCAGGCTGTGCAAATTATGTAGGTCAGTTCCCTTTATTTGTTTTGTAAAAGTCACTAGGTAGCATCTGCCCACTGCAGGGGGCCAGCCGAGGATCACAGGATACAGGAATTTAATTAAACGTCAACAAGGGGAAAAATATTCATAAGCTAGATAATACAGTGGCCAATATACTTCCTGAAAATCTCATTACTGCACAATCCTCTATTACTGCAACTGTCAGCTGGCTTTATTAAATACCGAAATCTAGGCTTAGGAGTAGAAATTATTTAATTTCCTGCCCCCCCCCCCCCAAACACATAGAAATACGCTGTATTGTGGTTCTAAGATATCTTACATTCTCTAGTAATTTTAAATCAGGATATAAAAGGCTTTGAGATGTAGTGTGGTAGGGGAAATTTGTTTCATCTGTAATTTTAACATCTCCAATCCCCACCCATATCCTGCCTCCCTCTGTTATAAGCATCCACACAACTCAAAAAACTACTTTCACCTTCTGTGTAACTGGTGACATTCAAACAGATTTGCAAAACAGACGCTAGTGTTTTCTTTACGTGTATCTCTTTTAGAATGATCATCCATAATTAAAGACAGTGAAAACAAAATTCATATCCATTTAGTATTGGAAACACATTTATTTAGTTAGCTTTTACCTGTTTGTTAAACAAATAAGTGAACTGATCATTCATGCATGCTGACAAGAATCAGAAAGTAAGAATGAATCTCACACACTAAAGCTGTGAAACCTTAACCACTATACACTGCTTTTAGGGCTGCCTGATCTTTTAACCAATGAGTTCTGCATCTATATGCCCACGTGATCTTCTAACCATATGTAAAGTTATCAACCACACATTTTTTAATAACCACAGCCATACAGAAAAAAATACATACAGCAGTGATGTATCTGTCTATCTGATTCAGCTATCTAGCTATATACATATGCAGCTCTCCAAATCATCAACACATTTTCAGGCTTCATCTCACGAGGTGCAATTTGTAAACATCTCCAAATAATTATGTCTCCTTCTTGTCTCAGCAGCATCTGCTAAAAATACACTAACATTCAAACACTAGAAAACAAAATTAGTGGATTTATCACTCACTCTTCCAGAAATGAATACCACTGTATAAGTAGAAAAAGCAATCTGGCTCCCAATTAAGGAAAGTGCAGACTTACTTCTAGGATCACAACTGTTTAAGCTACTACATGAACATGCACTCCCCCCGTTAACCTCTAAACAAACAAGACAAGCCCCCGTATACAACTTCAGAAACCAGAAAAGTGCCAGTCCTTTAACACAAAAAACTACATGCCTCTGATCACGTTCTCAGTTCTTGTTCCCAAACTCTGGGAGTCCTCCCCACACAAGCTTAAAGACACTTTACCTTACCCCAGATTCTGTGAACTGCTAAAATCTCATCTACTTAATCAAGCTAAATTATCTTGCAATCCAACATGCCACATAATCTAAATCAACTAACACCTGTTTTCAACTCTAACAGCTATACTAGTTTCCACTGTTTAAATTCTCCCAACTCACACTTCTGTGTGCCAAGTTTATAGTTGTAGTAAAGTTAAATGTATATTGTTATCCGTTCAATTTTACCCTCTCTTTACCGGTAAATATACTTCTGTAATCTTAGCATCACACATTCTTTGTATTTTATTCACTGTCCCTTCACGTTTTTATCTTATGTACTCTGTATGAGTGGTCATATTATTGATCCCAGGATGAGACTGAAATTGGTCAAAACTGATCAGTGCTCTACCCTGGTTATCAAATTCAACAACTAAATAAATAATAACATATTATTCTGAGTGCACAAGGAACTAACAATGATGCTATTGCAGTGCAGGGAACACTTCTGAAGTGAGAAAGTACAGTTTTGTACCTACCATAAATGTAGATGTTCGAGTGTATACACTGCTGCAGTCATCACACTTGGGTTATCTGCCATTAGGCGGTCCCGCAGTCGGCCCGAGTTCTAAAGTCTTGGTCCGGCATCGGTTGGGTCGTTTCTTCCCTGACGTCAGTGCGACAGGGATATAAAAGAGGCAGCCGATGCCATTTTCTTCAGTTTTTCTTGCCCCAGATGTCAGGTGCCCCCAAATAGGAAGGCAATACATAAGCCTAAATAAACATACATAAGTAGAAAACCATAGCTACAGCTATAAGCAAATACACCATATAGAAATACATCATATAGACTGTATAGCAAGGGAGGTGTAGATAATACCCAGCTAAGAAGAGGGGATGGTGGGAGGGTAACCTGAACTGCAGCAGTGTATACACTCGAACATCTACATTTATGGTAGGTACAAAACTGTACTATGTTCATCGTGTTACACTGCTGCAGTCATCACACTTGGGTTGAATCCCAAAGCTAAGGCTGGGCGGCTGGTACTAAACAGGGTTTGGAGTAGCTAGGAGGACCTGCAGGACTGCAGTGGCAAAGCCAGCTCTGGTTTTTGAGTATAGAGGTAAGTGGTAGTGCTTGGTGAAGGTGTGCACTGAACTCCAAGTGGCAGCCTCCATAATATCCTTGGTTGGTACCCCTCTGAGGAAGGCTGCTGATGTGGCTGTAGCCCTGGTGGAATGGGGTCTTATGTTGCCAGGTACAGGTTTGCCATGGTGTGTGTAGCAAAATCGGATACAATGTCCATTCCATTTTGAAATGGTCTGTTTTGAAATAGCTTTTCCTTGTGTTCCTGCAGCATAGGATACAAACAGTTGGTCAGACTTTCTGAAAGCCTTTGTTTTATCCAAGTAGAAATGTAATTGCCTGTGAATGTCCAAAGAGTGTAGGAGCCTTTCCCCTTTATTCTGGGGGGTTTGGATAAAAGGTGGGTAAATGAATGGTTTGGTTTAGAGCCACACTGGATACCACCTTTGGCATAAAAGTATGGTTAGTTCATAAAGAGACTATCTTGATGAAAAATGATGGAAGGTTCCACTGCCATTAGGGCCTGTAGCTCTGAGACTCTCCGTGCTGAAGTTATTGCTAACAACAGGGCAGTTTTCCACGATATAAATTGTAATTCAGCTGTAAAAGCTGGTTCGAAGGGTGGTAGAGTAAGTTTTTCCAAAACAAAGTTGAGGTCCCAAGTTGGTGTTGGTGCTCTCCGGGGCGGTCTTACGTTCTTAGCCCCTCTGATTAGATAATGAAAGTATAGGATGTATGGATGTGAAAATACAGGAGGATCCGTGTTGTAATGAGCTGAAACAGCTGAAGCGTGGATCTTAATAGATGAAAAGGAAAGGCCTTTGTCCAGCATCTCCGTTAAATATTGTAAAATCTGAGGAATATTTGGGACAAGAGGATTTAGGCCTTTAGCCTGGTTCCAGGTTCAGAATCTTTTTCATTTTTCTGAGTATGCTTTCCTGGTGCTGGGTCTCCTGGCCTCCAAAATGACATCCATAACAGCTTTAGAAAGGAGTGTTGACTGGTTGTTTAAGTAATCCGCCATGCAGCCAGATTTAAAGTTTTGAGCTGGCTTTGTAGAATCTGATTGCTTTGCTGAGTCAGCAGGTGAGGAATCTGAGGTAAAATCCATGGTGGGTCTTGAGCGATGTTCCTTAATATTGGATACCAGTGTTGGTGTGGCCAGTCTGGAGCAATGAGCATCATTTGTGGCCTCTCTAGTCTGGCTTTCAGGAGCAGCTTTGCCAGAAGAGGCAGTGGAGGGAATGCATACACTTTTAATGTTTTCCAACTGAATGATAGGGCGTCCACTTTCCAAGCTAGTGTGTGGTATGTCCTTGTGCAAAATTTCCGTAGTTGGTAGTTTAGGGGGGAGGCAAAAAGATCTATGTCTGGGCTTCCCCATTTTTGAGTTATCACTGTGAATATTTGTGAATTTAGTTTCCACTCATGAGGGCCCATGATATTTCTGCTTAGATCGTCTGCCAATGTATTTTTCTTTCCTGACAGGAATTGTGCTTGTAGTTGAACTTGGTAGGTCAGTGCTGTATTCCACAAGGTCATTCCTTGCCTGCATCGGGGGTAGGAATGTGTGCCCCCTTGTTTGTTTATGTACCACATTCACTGTGGTTTTGTCCATCTTTATTAGAAGTTGTCCTGGTAGTAGAAGGTCCTTGAAAGCTGTTAGGGCATTTTGTACAGCTAGCATCTCTTTTTGATCGATGTGTAGATGCATTTGATCTGCAGTCCATTTGCCCTGAATACACTGTCCTGCCATGTGTGCTCCCCAGGCATAATCTGAAGCATCTGTTGTTACCGTCTGCCTCGCTGTGGGTAAGGTGAAAGGCTGACCCTTGTTGAGGTGACATGCCTGAGCACACCATATAAATTCCTGTTGAAGGCAGGGAATGACTGGTATTATTGCTTCCAAGCTGTGGCTGTGCTGAGTCCATACGCTTTTCAGGTACCATTGTAATTTCCTCATATGCAGTCTGGCATATGGAATTAGTAGTATGCAAGATGCCATGAACCCCAAGGCCTGCAAAATTTTTCTTGCAAGGAGCTGGGTTTTTGTTGCCATCATTTTGAAATATTGAGTCAGTTGTCCTTGCTTGTCTGGCGTGAGATAAGCCATCTGGGCCATTGTATTTAAGCTGGCACCCAGGAATATTATCTCTTTTGAGGGCACTAGTTTTGACTTCTTTTCGTTTACTCCCTAGGCAACTTAGTAGGCTTTTTACAAACGCCAGATGTTTTAAAAGAATGTCCTTGCTTTCTGCTTGAATAAGGCAGTCGTCCAGGTATGGATATATTTGAATTCCTCTTTGTCTGCAGTACGCAATTACTGGTGCCAGGCATTTTGTGAAGACCCTGGGTGCAGTAGATAAGCCAAAGGGCAGTGCAGAGAATTGGTAATGAGTTGAACCTGCTATAAATCTGAGGTATCTTCTGCAATTTTGTCCGATAGGGACACGCAGGTATGCCTCCTTAAGGTCCAACGTTACTAGCCAAGCCTTCTTGCCCAGCATGGGAAGAAGTTGCTGTAGTGTCAACATTTTGAATTTGGGAACTTCCAGGTAGGTGTTTAGAATTGAAAGGTCCAGAATAGGTCTCCAGGCATTGTCATTTCGGGGGACCAGAAAGAGTCTTGAGTAAAATCCTTGTCCTTGCTCCTGTATAAGAACCTCTTGAATGGCTCTCATGTCCACGAGTGCTGTAATTTGTCTTTGAGCCTCTGCCCATTGATTTGGTGGCAGATTTGGCATTCCTTTTATCCTTGGTAAAGTATGAAAATGGAACCTGTATCCTTGAGAAACAATGTTTAGAACCCATTTGTCTTTTGTGATGATGTGCCAATTGCCTGCAAAAAAATGCTAGTTTTCCCCCCAAGGGAGCTGCCAAGAGGGATTTGCTTGGCAGTCTGAAGGGTAAGTCATTGTGATTGTTTTCTGAAAGTTTGAGGCCTGTCTTCTCCTCCTTTCTGGTTTGTGGCACCCCATTGCTGAAGCTTGTAAGAGCCTTGTGGCTGACCTCTGTCCCTTGGGCGTCTGTATTTGCCCCTCTGAGGTCTGTCAGAAGTTGGAAAGGACCAATTTTTGGTTGGCCAATTTCTGCTAAAACGAGGGGGTTGTACCTGTAAAAAATCTTTGACCGTCTGCAAAGATTTTGCCTTATCCTCCATTTTCTTTAAAACCTCTTCTGCTTTCACACCAAATAACACATCCTGCTGTAAAGGTGCATCCAATAACTTTGCTTTAACATGATCAGGTAAACTTTGTTCTTTTAACCAAGCATGTCTACGAATGACAGACCCTGTTACAGCTGCTCTACAAGAAGCTTCCAATGAATCAAATCCACATTGCAAAGTATGTTTTCCCACTTGTTCTGCTGCATGCAATAAATCCTGCATTTCCTTGTAGTCAGGCAGCTCTGAATGTGTGAGCATTTTTTGTTTTAATTGGGACATCAAATATTGCTGATATTTCAGCATGTGAAACTGGCAATTTAAGGCCCTCATGGCTAGAGTAGCTGAGGTGTATACTTTCTTTCCCCATCTGTCTAGTGCTCTAGAAGCCCTTTCAGAGGGTGCAGGATTTTTAGCAATAGAGGCCTTAACCCCTTTGGGACCCTGGGAAATGGTTTCTGGATCAGCAACAGGGCTTTTGTATAGGAACTTGTGAGAGTCAGGGACTCTGTAGTATCTGTCTGGTTTGGCTGGGGCTGGAGGTAAAGAATCTGGATTAAGGCTAGATTCTGATTAAACATCATCCACAATGTCCAGCACTGGTGGAATAGCATGGGGTCTGTGCTGAGGCAGTAAAAGGAACTCTCAGAGCCTTTTCTTAGAATCAGAGTAATCCTGGCCTTCCCGGTGGAAATGTTCCCTCATGGTATGCAAGGTTTCCCCAAAAGAATAGTCCTCTGGGGGAGATGCTGAAGGGATTGACTCTTCAGCATCGGAGTCTTCATATGGGGGGAAAGGAGTATTCCTGTTCCTCAGAAGAATCTGAGGAAATGGAAACCTGGTCAGATGAAGCGTAGTCTTCCTCCTGTCTAGGCCTTTAATCAGGAGGGGGATGGGAACCCATGATCAGGGTAATTAAGCCTTCGGCCATTTTAAGCATCTGTTTTTTAGGCATGGGGCCTTGTACTGGGGATTGATGTACAGGCTTCCTTACATTTAAAGGAGTTTTCAACTTTGCATAGGATTTAATAGTAAGTGTAGTCGGTCTGAAGACACCTTCAGCAACCGAAGGCCTTTCAACTACACCGGATTCCCGTTCAGCAATGGAGTCGGAAGGGCCTAAAGATAAAGGCTCCGGAGGCCCACCAATCTCTGCTTGGGAGTCGGAGGTAGCTTGTGGTTCTAAATCAGCGGTCGTCAGGGGCTGCGTAGGCGCCTCACTGAAAACTGGAGAACCGGTGACTGGCCTAGCAGAGGCCTCAGTGTCTGGTTTGGGTCTCGGTTGCCTGTCCTTATCTTTGCGCTTTTTGTGCATCCCGGTCGTCGGTTGCTCCGACGGCATGGTGTAATTAAACTTTCTACCAAAATAATGTTGGGCGAAATCAAACCGACGTTTAATAGTACGTTTGTTAAACCTAGCACAAAACCGACAACCTGTGACATCGTGGTCTGGGCCTAGGCATGGAATACAATAAGAATGAAAATCCTTATGAAGTATTTGCTTCCCACAAGAAATGCAATTATTAACTTTTTCTGACATCGGTCTGAGGCAAGAAAAGTTTCCCCAACGGGGTACTTAGCTTTATTGAAGACTTTGGTCTGAAATTCGATTTGAAAATCTCAGGAGTAGGCCGACCGGCACTTGCGAACTGCTTCTGCTTCGGACACTGCGCGGCTAGAAAGACTGAAGAAAATGGTGTCGGCTACCTCTTTTATACCCCTGTCGCACTGATGTCAGGGAAGAAGCGACCGCAACCAACGCCGGACCAAGACCTTGGAACTCGGGCCGACTGCGGGACCACCTGATGGCAGATAACCCAAGTGTGATGACTGCAGCAGTGTAACACGATGAACATGTATACATCAACATGCCTTATAACCTTCTCTGAATGATGCCTGTTTACAGTGTGTGTGCTGCTGCTAAAGTACTTCACACCATGTTATCCCATGGCTAGGTTTATATAGGCCCCAGGGCTGTTAGCCTAGTACCTACCTATGAACATATTTAAAAAACTACTATTACATACAGAATTTGCCTTCGCTGGTGACTGGCGCTCCTCCTGCAGGAATGTACATTTTTATTTATGTGACAGCATGCATTTGTACATCAAGTCACTGACTGGACTTTAAACTAGACAGTGGACAGATACTGGTACTAACAAGAAGCAGTTTCACAGTTTCTCCGCAGATACCAGGGTACCTGCAAGATAATTACAGAAAGAAAATCTCTGCTACTTAGATAAAGACAAGTTTGCTACAAATGTAGAAAAATGCTTAAAAATAAAAGCACAAAATCTTGAGCCATATGGTCCATTTGAATTTTTATTATGTTATCTATAAATTCTACTGTATACCATATGCATTTAAATAGTGAAATTCCACTGGATCTTTTAGACTTTTTACATGTACCCACACCCAAGTTATAGTTACATATGGGGTTACCAAAATTCACAAGTCATTAAAGGAACCATCACTGAGACCTACAGTCTTGGCATTTGGCTGGGTAACTTAGCCAATATCAAAATATCTGGAAAATAAAATCAACAGTTATTTAGTAGGTCCACCAACAATAATGTATAAGACTGTTATTTTGTTACCCTTAATGTAGACACTGTTTTCACTTCTATACCAAATGACATCAGTGTAGAATATGTTTGCGAGTCTACTGCTGGAAACTCCACATAAACATCTACTGCTTCAAATGCAATTTGTGCCTTATTAGAATTAGTTTTAAATAATATTTTTTTTGTTTCTTGATCATTACTATAAACAGCAAACAGGATTGACTACGGGCATGACAGTGGCCAATAGTTGTGCAAACATAGTTATGAACAAATGGAAAATTGACTATGTGCTTTCAACAAGAAATCAATATTCTAGCAACATTTTATTTTACAATTTACTGATGACCTTTTACTCATATGGCAGGATTCACTTACTCTGTTTAATGATTTCTTAATTATATTAATAGATCTACTTTTAATTTAAGAGCACATTACATTAATTTAAGAGCACATTACATTTTGCTCAGATTGATTTCCTGGATACTAGTTTAGTGAAGGGGAATGCTGGACAGACTGAAACTACAGTGTATAAAAAGGAAGTTAAAAAAAACACCTATTTACACAGGACAAGTATGCATCCACCACACATATTTAAAAATATAGTAAAAAATCAGATGATGCGAACAGCAAAGCTGAATACTACAGACAGCACAATGAACATTTAAATGGACCATATGGCCCAAGATTTTTTACAAATTGGGTACAATAAACACAAAGTGTCCGCCATAGAGATGGACATTAAAGTCAAAGAAATTGTACAGCTAGACCAATTTTTGATTTTTGCAAGTCATAGAGACAAAGTGCATAACCTGGCCACAATTAATGAAGTTGATAGCATCGTGAAATGTAAATTTCGATGCACATAACATACAATAGAAATACACCCATAGTTAAACAGACAATAAATAAATATTGGTTCATGGTACAACAGACTCCCTAGTTTAAGAATATTGGACATGAGCAACTCTCTTTTGTTTATAAAAGATCTAACAACCTAAAGAATAAAATGTGTTATAAGGAACAGAAACAGAATTTAGGTAAAATTACCAGTGACAAAAAAGGTACACATAAAAGTATTAAGCAGCTGGTTAAAAAAAATCTGGTCTTTATGGCAATATGCCAGCAATGTAATGCCTTCTACATATGCAAAACTAACAGAAAACGTAAAGAACACATATGTGATCATTTGTCTGAGATACATGGAAAAGTTGAGACAAACACATTGTACAAACACATTAACGAGACAAACAATACACAGAAGTTTATGTTTTTAATATTACAAGTTATTTTAGAAAAAATAGAGTTGGTGACTTGAGAAATAATACAGAAAGAAATGGTAGTAAATGAATAATTTACTATTAAACCTATTTTAAAACTTAAAAAAACAGAATTAAGTGACTATACCTTTAAATCTTAACTCTGTGAGTTAATTCATTGTCACATGACTAACCACTACCTTTGTAGCTTTGTATAAAAGTACTTTCATTTGCCTGTTACAACTTTTTGCCTGATGAAGCCTGCAAGCTAATCACAAAGACGTCCTATAACAGGGCAAATGAGGAAGAAGCAAGAATAAGGCCAAAAATGGCTAAAACCATTAATACATGTAGGTTGACGTGCACCAGTGCAATAGTTGTGACTAGAAGAACTAGCGTCACTGATGGAAGAACAATACATGGTTCCTGTGACAGTCACAGCATCATGATGTCAGCATACAAGCCTACATGTTTTAAAGTTGGGCAAGGATTATAAAACACATGGATGAAATAGCTCTTTATAAAAAGAAAAATCTATGAAGATAAACTTGGCTCTGTGGTCTAAAGGGATGCCAGAGGAATAGTGTTCAATCAGTAACACAAGAAGCTGGAACTATCTGAAAGGGAGGGTAGGACAGAGCAGCTGGCGCCAACTCATGCACTCTGAGTAAGGGAGACAGTCCCTTTATACTTCCCTTCCCCAAGCTATTAACCTCCAGCACCTCAGACACCCACCTCGAAAACCCACAAATCAAGACTTACTGAGATTTATATGATAGGAATAGTGGTTACATTATTTATAAACAATGTAAGGCCTTTTCATGATGATCTAATCCAAATATATTTCGTGTCTGAAATATTTTGTATAAGCTTACCACTTTTTGTACAAAAATCCTGGCCAAACATCATGGACACAATATGAAGCAGATAGGAAAGTGGGGGTAAGCATCAGTCAACATCCTGAATTTTAAAATCTTTAGGGAACTATTTAGCCATAACAGGTCCAGAATGAGTCCCTATGACTCATCTTTTCTTGGAAGGAGAAATAGTCTGGAGTACAACCTTAATAATCTAGAGTACAACCTTTCATTCTCTAGCTACAGTTCCTTACAATATCATTTCTGCTGGAGGGAAACTAGATGATCCTGATCTTTTGGTACAAATGTGCATCTTTTCTCGGGGTTGGGGGTTGGGAGGCTAAGATATGTAGTCTGTATACCCTGGAAACAGTCTATAATACTCATGGACCCAAAGTTATACTTGACCATTTCTGGTAGAAGGAGGACTGACAGTCCTCTATCCCTTGGCAGTGAAGGAGAGGAATGAGGGTTGGGAGGGCTGGAGTGAGAAGATTTTGGGAGGAGGAAGATATTGTTTCAGCTGCTCCCTACTTGACACTGAGCCTTGAGGGTCCCAGATATTCCACCATCCTCCTGCTGAGATTTTCTTTTCTATGTAGCTTCCCTACCTTTTTTCTTTCTGCATCTGGTAGCAATTTCCTTGCTTAGAAAGGTAACTTCTAATGTACTTTAAAATAAGACAGCAAAACATATGGTTGATCAAATCTATAGTTTTCCTTTTATCCTACATTTTTTTAAAGTTGGGGCCAAAAGAGCAACTTTTGTCTAAGATGCATTAACAAGTTGAGGATTCACATACTCAGACAAGTACTGAGACTATTGTAACAGCCCTGGATGCTCCATCCATGTCACCTTAATCACATTTTATGGCATTCTTGCCCACTGTAAAATAGTTTGGGCTTAGATGATCACAACTGTTTTTCAGGGTTTCAACCTGCACTCCTACACAACCATCTTGGAGTTTCTTAATCATATGCTCCCGATACTTCCCAATGTGAGTTTGAACATTAAGGGCCCCCCCTGAAGGCTAGGATTGCTAATGTGTACACCTTTTCCCAAAACCGGGTAAATAATCTGCTTTCACTATCATTGAGAAAAGTCTACTTCCCTTGATGGTTTCCAGGGTCATTGTGTCTGAATCTGTAATAGGGCTGTTATACAGAAACTTGTGAGGATCCTGACTGTACAGGATAATCAATCAGGTCTTGGGGGTGCGAGAGAACCAGGCTCCAAGCATGCTGCCTGAAAAACATCTACAAGGTCCTTCTGGACTGCGGGGATAGCCATTGGCTTAGGAGGTCCAAGACACAGAAGGTCTCAATATCTATTGTAGGAATCTGAGGATTTCAAAGGCTGCTGCTTGAAGTATTTTCTCATCACACAGAGAGTGGCTTCAAATAACATGTCCTCTAGTGGTGAATTAGAAGCAAAAGTGTCCTCTCTACCTAGGTCGAGTGCTATAAAAGATCTGAAAGTCAAGCCAGATACTGGACTGAAGCAGAAACAAAGGTCATTATAAGTTGTGACAACAACAGAAACTCCCCAATAAATATATGAAGTACATTTAGTGTTCTGATTGCTAACAGGATGGTTGCCACTTGAAAGGACTACAACAATCACTTATAAGACTCTGGGACAATGGAAGCTGCAGGCAATAATTATTGACTGGTGGTGGAAGACTGGTAAGGAACTCCAACCAGTCACAAACTTAAAAATTCCTTGGGTAACAAAAGAGGTTTTGTACCTAGACAACATTCATCACTCACAATCCTTCATTTTGATCCTTAGGTTTATTCTCGCTTGAAACATGAGACCTGCACAGTCACAAAAAATTCATGAAGTTCCAGCCCTGTTTTTTAAGTCGTTTTGATTAGGGTGACCTTTAGTTGTATTTGCAAAGAAAGGGAGACATATTTTCAAGTACAGTATGAAACTCAATCTCATTCTTCCATCCAATCACAACTCCTTTTTCCCATTTTTGCATGTGGGTCAGGGTGTCACTTCAACACTGAATCATTTAGAGCCAAGGTTGCCATGGCGGTTCTTCCATATCACACACCCACACCTATGGCCAATTTAAATTGTCCAATCTACCTGCGGAATGCCTTTGGAATGTAGGAGGAAGCAGGAGCATACGGAAGAAACCCACGAGAACACTGGGATGACATACTTACTCCACACAGAAGGCACCCCAGCTGAGAATCGAAAAGGGGAAACTCACTCTAATCTCTTCAAATAATTACCATGGAACAAATGAGGCCGACATTCAGAACAACTGTTGCTTTAGTCAACTTTGGCTTGGGCAACCTTTCACACTGCATATAACTTTTTTGTGTGTAGAGTTTATAGTTTTCTTTTAAATAAGAATACCATCTGTGTGGTAGAACTGTACTATTATATTTTAACATTTCCATGTTTTGGAAGTGCAACACATTGATTCTCCAATCAGTTTTCAGCTGGGGTGACTTCTCTGCAGCCACTGCAAGTCTTCTATTTGAGAATATACAAGCTATATACATTTTTTTTATTTCACCAAGGCTCTGGTTTCCTCCTACATCTCGATGACATGTGGGTAGGTGAACAGCCAATGGGTGTGTGTGTGTGTGTGTGTGTGTGTGTGTGTGTGTGTGTGTGTGTGTGTGTGTGTGTGTGTGTCCTGTATTCGACTGGTATCCCATGCAGGACTGCTTGCTGGGATGAATTCCATTTTCTTATGACTGAAATGGATACAATGGGTATGAAGATCTGGATTTTTAGGAATCTGGAAAGACACAAAGGCTAGGCTAAATATATATATAACAAGCATATCAAAGATGACACTGCCCTAGAGCCAGCAATCACCTAATAAACTTTTTGTTCAAAAAGGTGAATTATGCATTAGCAGTTTTGTTTGAAATGGTGATAAATGCATCAATAAAGTATTGCAAAATATGAAGCACTGCTTAGAGAAACCATAATGATGGGGAGCAATCATGGGCAAAACGTGATCTGACAGTACAACTAACAACATAACAAACCGACTGATATGTACTTGAAATGTGCCCCCTTTCCCAAAACCCAACTGAGGTAGCTCAGGAGCCTCTGAGATCCAGCCATAAATTAAAAACTAAAACCACTACATGATGCTTTGATCATTAAAGTTATAGCTTCTGCAACAGGCTTGCAATCTAAAGAAACACTGGGAAGGAATGTGCTAACTACATGCCAAACTACACATATTTTGTGTTACAGCTCCTTAATAGGAGGTTTTGACTGATATTTAAACCGTATTTTAATGAAAACACAAACTTGGCTTAAATCCAACATACACAAACTTCCAGTTCAATATGTTCTAAAAGAATCTGTAAATGCGCAAAAGAATCATAAACCATCACTGTATAACATGACAATGAAGTAATGAAACTGTATTACTTGGGGAGTTGAGAAGTGTTATAATTACATGTTTTTCATCATTACAGAAAACAGGGTTTGTACCTCAATTGCACTGGATGTACAACTGAATATTAAATAACAGCTAAAGGCCCTTCTTTCCTCTGAAGCAGCAAAGCTAAAAAAGAAGAAGTCACACTATGTAGATCCTGGTGACATTTTAAAAGCATACAGCTCCCTACTTCAGAAAGAAACATTTAAATCCTTTTTGTAGTTTCAGAACTGTAAACAAAGGAGCTTCAAGTGTCAAAGTTCATTCTAACCCAGCTTTAAAATGGTATCAGTAGGGGGATTTAAGTGTTTTAGTGAAACAAGACAGAGAAATACAAGCGCTATGCACAGGTCTATTTCTGCGCATTAGCATGCTGCCTGGTGCTTGGTACATTCATTATAGGCTCAAACATGTGTACTAGGTGCCAATTATTATGTGATTGGCTTTTAGAAATCCTACAGTACAAGCAGAAATGGACTACATCAGGTAGCATCAATTGTCTGCAGCAGCAGCAGGTCTCACTTTAATGCTGCAGTAACATTTTGTGTGAATGCCACTTCATACTTCCACCACAGCATGGTCTCTCATCACCTGGAAAATCTCTTTACACAAAGCATTAAAAGATGATAAAAGCTGTCTTAAGCTTGTTTGGCAAAAAGAGCTTTATATTTGTAAATGCTAACAACATTATCTTGCAGCACGGTTCATTTTAAATATAGCCAAATATGGCACTGACTGGTACAAATTTCAGCTCTAGACTTAAAATAAATAAATAAATAAAAGTGCTCATCAGCCCACTGCTATATATGCTAATCATATGGTTAAATGGTTACTTCTGTTCAGTCTTTCCTTTTTCTATCAATTAGGAATTTCAGCAGTGACATGCCATGTTTTACAGTTCATGCCTCTATTACCTCTCTAAATCCCTACCAGACTTTATTAGTGACCACTCCCCTATATGTGTACAAAGATTCTCCCCCACCTCTCTAGACCTCATAATTTAAAGAATGCCGAAAGCTAACCAACTTCAACTCGGAGATATTCAACAATTGTCTCACTGCTATTGAATGGTCCTTCCTTTCAATCTTACAACTTGATGAAGCTGTTCTTCAATTCAACACTATCTTCCTAAATACACTGAACTCCCTTGCCCCTCCTAGAACTGTCAAGAGTCAAATCACTGTTTTCCTTTGCTCACCAACTCTATTTGGTCTGTTATAAAAAAAACAGAGATTCTGCCTGGAAACACTAAGACCAGATCTCTCTCACACTACCAAAAATATAGGGAACTCCGAAATCTGATCAAAAACACATAAATATTGATAAAAAGAACTATCACACACTCCAAACTACTGAACCCAGAAACCCCAAAAACTTCTGGAAGACTGTCTACCAAATTCCCCACCCAGGGAATCCCTAAACTCCTAAACCATTCCCCAATAACACACCCCAAGAAACTGCATCCATTTTCAATTCATACTTCATAGATACCATCAGCAAACGTATGCAGACTTCCATCCCAACCAACCCCTCACCTCCCTCAACCCCCCCCCACTACAAAACTGCCCATTTTCACTAAATCCCATTCCAACCAGCTACATTAAAAATCTTCTTTTCAAACTTAAAGCATGTTCCCATCAGCTGATAACCTGCCATCTCTCTGCCTAAAAGCTGCTGCTGACTCGACTGCATATCCTGTCTCCATCCCCATAAACCACTCAAATCAGTGAATCCACTGTCCCTACTCTCTGGAACAAATTCCATACCATACCTGTCCACAAAGGTGGAACTTCTGTAGAGCTCTCTAATTAATTATTGACCTATTGCCATACTGTCCCCCCTCTCTGTGTTCATAAACAAATATTGGCTTATCTCATTCACGTAAACCTGATCACCCCTACCCAGCATGGCTTTCACCCCCACCACAGTACCACTACTGTACTTATTTCCTTTACTAACTCCATCTCCCTAACCAGAGACAATAATAATCTAGTGGCTTGCCTCTTTTTAGATCTCTCCAAAGACTTTGACACTGTCTCTCACTCCATCCTCCTCTCTAAACTTTCTCATCTCATCCTCTCCTCGGCAACTACCTCTTGGTTTAAATAGCTGCCTCACAGACAGAACAAAGAGCTCTCCCTTACTCCCCATCGAAATGGTGCCCCACAAGGCTCAGTTCTAGGCCCTCTTCTTTTTAACATATTTACTAACCAACTTTACACATCCTGTCCTCCATCATCCCTCGTACAGTATGCAGATGACTACACAATCATCTCCATTGCTGATCACCCCTCTGACCTCTCAGCCTGACACACACATCTTTCAGCCTCATTGAAACATGGCTTATTAACAACCAACTCATACTCAACCCTAAAAAGACAAAACGTCTTCTCCTCCTCCCAAAATCCCTCTACCATCTTAAATCCTCATTCACCATCTCTTCCCTTAACACCACCACTATCATAGCTGAAACCCACACTACTCCCTTTGGGGCAATCATAGATGACCAACTTAAATTTGACCTCCCTGTACTTCACTGTATCAAGAAAGCCCACCAAAAGCTCAGTCTACTGTACAAAAGCAAAAGGTTCCTTACACCTGACTCCAGAATCTCACTTGCCCAAGCTTACCTTCTCCCTAACCTCTTCTACAGCTCACAAATCTTAACTAACTTACAGTCCTCACTGCTCTCCAAACTCGAAACCAACTACAACAAAGTTGATACATTTGCAGCTAATCTGCCTTCAAAATCACACCACTGTCATGCTATCTGGACACTCAGTTGGCTAGAGTTTCCTAACCAACTCTTACTTACTCAACTTTTCATCATCCACTCTATCCTGAACAAGTGCGCCTACTGCCCTAACATCGCCTCACCTGTCTCCCTCTATAATGCCCCTCAATCCCTCAGAAGCTCAGACCAATCTCTCTTACAGATTCATAAAACTAAAAAATCTATTGGACAGAATCTCTACAGCTACTTCCCTGCTCTTTCATGGAACAAGCCTCCCAAATGCTTGCAGAAATGTTATCCATGTCCATGAATTCAAGAAAACTCTCAAAAATGACCTAAACAGCACCTGGACCCATCACTGCAATGATCCAATTTGCACCCATTCCTATCTTCTCCATTACCTTCTCCATTCCTCCCTTTCCATTAATTACCTTAGCAAAACTAACCTCCTTAGTATGACAAGATAGTCACCTACTACTCTGCATGCTCCTCTACCTCCTAGTTCTGGAAACATGCTACCTGCATCCTAATTGCAATTTGTTTTTATATTAAACATCTACACCTACTGTAGCTTACAAAACAAACTGCTTTGAATTGTACAGTTGCCCACTGAGGACAATTCTAATGTGTTTTTGTCAGTTTTTTTGTTATTACCCGATTCTATACTTACTACTTAGTTTACATGTCTCTTTCGCCGATTTCCCTTACTTGTACTGTAATGGACATTTGCTTAATTATTTTATTGTATTGTACTTCAATCATGCAATTTTTCTTGCTTAGTTGTGCTGTGGAGCTTTTCTCCTAGGGCCTCCGCTGACAAAGAGTATTAGCTCAGTTGGACTATCCTGGTCAACAGATGTCAAATAAATAAATAATAAAATAAATAATGCCGAAACCAGTTTGAAAAGATGCGAACAAATTAGTTCTAGTCAGTCATACTGCACACATGCTGTCGGGCAGACAGAAAATGCACAGCTAAGATGCGTCAGTGCTTATTTATAAGGGTTACCTAGCTAGACAAAGGGCAACAGCAAATGCAGTTACATTATACACTACATGCTTTCCAGAAAAAAAACTCTCAAGTTCATAGGTAACAGCTTTAGACAGAATGATACCACTCAGACTAAGACAAAAAATTCTCCAAAGCTAACTTTGGGCTCCTAAAAACAGAGGTGGCTAACTTCACGGCACCCATGCAAATGTTGAATAGTTGCATGACTGCCAAATCATACACCAATGCACTGTACGAACACACACACAAATGCATGGATCTCGCCATATCCAGTAGAACCAAGACACTCTCCTCCAAAAATAGGAAGCCAATCTGGTGGTTCCCTGCCATAAACAAACTCTACAACAGAAGGAGGAAACTGATGCAAAAATAATGTGAAGTCCCAAGACTGGAAAAACTCCCTTATCAGCCTCAACAAAAAGTTGAGATCCCTCATCAAATCCTCTAAAGCTAGTTATGAAAACACAATTGTGGTAGATAATGTAGACAACCAGAAGGCCTTCTATAGTTATGTAAAAAATGTCCATGGTAATACCCAGATTTGGTCTGAGCTACTGCACTGTACCTCCTATACAGAGCCAACAGATATTGCCAATATACTGGCCGACAGACTCAGTGCCAACTTTACCCCAGTCTCCCCTCCCAAAGGACCCATCACCTTAACAGTAGATTGCCAGGCACCCAGTATTACTGCTGCACAGGTTAAAACAGCACTGCCCAAAGCCAAGAATACAGCTTCTATGGGACCTGCAATATCCCTGGCTGTGTTCTACATGAACTACAGAATGAACTAGCACCTCACCTGTGTGCGCTATTCAGTCACAGCCTCACCTCAAGCTATGTCCCTACCGAATGGCGCACTGCTACAGTCATCCCTCTCCACAAAGAAGGAGCGACTACAGACTCCTGGAACTATTGCCCCATTAGCCTAACGAGTCTGATAGGGAATCTCCAAACTCTGGATCCTACACAGTTTGGTTTTGTGAAGGGTAGATCATGCCTGCTCAACTTGGTCAACTTTTTTGAGTCAGTCACCAGAGCTGTGGATGAAGGCAAGGTGGTTCACACAGCCTACCTTGATCTGGCCAAGGCCTTTGGTACCATTCCTCACTCAGGAATCATAGAAAAACTCAGTAAGCTAGGCATCAACCTCTATATCACTAGGTGGGTTGCAAACTGGCTCACAGATACAACCCACAGTGTGAAAGTAGCTGACTCCAAGTCAGACTGCCGACCTCACGAATGGAGTCCCACAGGGTTCAGTCCTTGGTCCTTTCCGGTTTGGTATCTACTTCTCTGAAGTCCAGGCCAACACGAAGGGACTCTGGCTGACAAAGTTTGCAAGTTGTACATCCAAACATAAACATGAACTGAATTTCAAACCACATAAATGAACAGGAACAAAAACAGGAACACCACTGGCAGGACAAAACGTCTTTAATAATAAAGCATTCTGGTACCTCGGCTTCTTGCCTTCTGCTGGAACATTTTTACATTGCAGATATGTCCCTATATATATATATATATATATATATATATATATATATATACACATATATATATATATATATATATATATATATATATATATATATATATATATATATATATATACATATATATACATATATATATATACATATATATATATATATATATATATATATATACATATATACATATATATATATATATATATATACACACCATTCAACTTTCAAATAATTCAATTAATCAACATCATTCCATTAGATAATTGAACAATTATATTGCTAATGAGCCAGTTGCTGAACATTTCCTTCAAACAGACTTGTTTGTTTGTGTCTTTTGGCTTTTCCCGGTTAGGGGTCGCCACAGCGGAACTCCGGTCCGCTAATGATTGGCAGTAAATTTTTACATACAGAGTTGCCAGCTCTGATGCACAACCTTCAATGAAGGTACACCCATTCATGCATGTCTCCACACAGAAGACGCTCTAGATGAGAATCGAACCAAACAGCATCTTACTGTGAGGCGACAACGCTACCGCAAACACCACCACCGCAGTACAAGACTAATACATTTAATTTAAAGACACATTCATAAGTCCATATATTGAATATGCTAGTTTTCAATGAAAAAATATATAATGAACATACTAAATGCATTTTATAATTTTTAAATATTTTTAATTGCTTTTAAATACTTTTTAAACGCTTTTTAAATACTTCTGTAGCACATCATTGATTGACTCCATATACTACAAAATTTTAAATGATGTGCTTAAATAAGTCACAGGTATTCACTGAGGTACTTGTAAGAGCAAAGTGCACTATTCTTTCTTTATTCAACATCAGCTGATTTACTATAGTTGTTTAAAAATATAAATGTAAAGCACCTTTTCCTAACAAATTCACATATACAAAGTGATTAATATCCTCATTGTGCATCTCTATCTCCCAACCCATAATATTAATCAACCCTTAACTATATGCACGTTCATTTTTCCTACCAATATTTACTGTAATACATCCTAAAAAGTTGTTACATTATTATATTTCCAATTTTTTGTGACTATTAATAGCCTTAACTATGATGTACTCTTTTTATGAGATTATGTAACAACACCAACAGCCTGGTTGTAGAAAGCTGGAACAAGATGACAAACTCCTCGGCTCGAACAAAAAATGTTTATTACAAAAAAAAACACCGTATATCACTGGTTAAGCGCTTTCATCTGATATAGCCAGATTCCTCAGAAAAACTAAAAGGTGGTTCTGATTAATTTAAATAACCTTTTAGGCGCCAAATTCAAAGTTTACATTTAAACAGACAGTACTCTGAAAATCATTTTAAAAACCATAAACACAATTATACTAACTACTTTAAAACCATACTCTAATATACATTGAATGTACTACTAAATATAAAATCAAATCATATATGAATGTATGTGTAAACATGCACATTTATATATAAAAACAAATACTATAATAATACTATAATAAAAATATGTGCTGGTGTAATATTATATAAACTTGATACCCTGTATAATGTAACATTCAGAACCTAATGTACTGATGGCTAAGCCTTTTTTAATTATGGTTAAGTAGTTTAGTAGGTATTTGATCATTTTATTACTTTATTACCAGTCATTCATGGTTAGTGGTTATTCATTATTATTTTTTGTGATAAATTTATATGGTTATTTGCTGTATTATTAATATGTTTTTTTATTTTCTATTTTATTATATATTTTATGCCATCAGTACATTAGATAGGTTCTAAATGTTACATTATACAGGGTATCAAGTTTATATAATATTACACCAGCACATATTTTTATGATAGTATTTGTTTTTATATATAAATGTGCACGTTTACACATACATTCATATATGATTTGATTTTATATTTAGTAGTACATTCAATGTATATATTTATATTAGAGTATGGTTTTAAAGCAGTTCGTATAATTGTGTTTATGGTTTTTAAAATTATTTTCAGAGTACTGTCTGTTTAAATGTAAACTTTGAATTTGGCGCCTAAAAGGTTATTTAAATAATTCAGAACCACCTTTTAGTTGTTCTGAGGAAGTCTGGCTATATCAGATGAAAGCGCTTAACCAGTGATATACGGTGGGTTATTTTGTAATAAACATTTTTTGTTCGAGCCGAGGAGTTTGTCATCTTGTTCCAGCTTTCTACAACCAGGCTGTTGGTGTTGTTACATATTTTACATTGTCGCTTTTATGAGATTACAGTAATTTTAAATATTCAAATTATTTTCTAAATTCATACCCCGAGGACATAATGTATGAACACTGACAATCATTCTACTCTCTAGTCTGTTCAGTTGTCTTTTAAAATTCCCATCACTAACCACCGGACGTGCTAGAATAATGAAAAATAAACTTTTGTCCAAACCTTGATGTTTGGACCAAAAGTGCATGGCAATGGGACTCTCAGGCTTCCGTCTTCTCACATCCCCCAAAATCCTCCATAATTCTTACTTTGGCCTTCCTGGTAGTTTGACCAATATACCACGAATTTGGATCACAGTCACAACCTATTATATACACAATTCCACAACTGTCACAATTATAATATTCTCTGGCCCTATACAACTTGCCATTGATCTTTTCCCATCTAAATTCACAAGTTCACAGATTATTGCAAGTTGGGAGCTATTATTAACTCCCCAAGTGATGTTGACATCCTACAGAAAGGCCTCACTGAGACCAACGACTGGTGTCAGAACCATGGCCTTAAGCTCAATGCCAAAAACTGTGTCATCAGTCCCTTTGGGAAAAAACCCAGTTCCCTTGAATTACCACATCGATGGTAGCCCACTGAACACAGAAGGCATTATAAGAGATCTGGGAACAAAGGTTGACAGCAACCTCTCTTTCGACCACCACATTGCCACTGTGGTCAGTTCTTCTATGTGGCACACCTCATTACTAAGGGTTTTGCATCCAGGAAGAAAGAGGTCATTGTCTCCATCTACTCTTCCCCTCATTAGGCCAATCATTGAGTACCATGCCCCATTTGGCATGTACCTCAATAGACACTTGCAACAACTGGAGAGGCCACAAAAGTAACTCACAAAGGGGATTCTAGGCCTTAAACACTTGTCCTATATAGACAAAGTCAAAAAACTCCAACTATTCTCTGTCTCATATCGCCTACTTAGAGGCGATCTCTGCTTGACTTACAAAGCCATGTCTGACCCAGCTCTGTTAGAAATGCTACATCTAAAGAAATCCCAATCCTTCCGCACCACATGCTCCAGAGACCTCAACCGCATTACCACAATCAACAGAACATGCTGGAGGGACAGATTCATAACCCAGAGACTGCCCATGCTATGGAATAGACTTCCCATGCATGACAAAACAGAACACTTCACTAGTCCTCTTCAAGAGAAATCTTGATGAGTGGATGGGAAATACAAAATTCATCTGGGGATTGCTCCACTTGACAGAGGCACTGGGAACTAAGGTCGGGTGGCACTATGCCAGGGTAATCCTATGGGCTAGGCAAACAGAACAGATCAGAGATGGTTGATATAATGGGTTAGTTATTTACCGCATAATCAAAAGATACAGGGTTTGAGTCTCACCTTTGAAAGGGAAAGTGGGTAGGTTTAAAATGGCCTACACGGGCATCTAGTCTAGTACTTACCTAAAAGCTTCACTGTTGCCTGCTGTACTGCCAACTTAGGATAAACCCTGTTCTGTACTGCTGGAAATCAGCTCCAAATGCAGACCGAAGACTAACAAAACACACAAACTGAAAAGTGATGGAAGATGAGGCACAGTTAGGGCTCCTAAAATGGGACTTTCATCCATGCCATAGAGATGGAGTCACAGTAATCAGATTTGTATTCAACTTACTACTCCACCCCTGGAGAGTCTTATGCAGACCCTATCCCATAATGAAATCAACCACTGTAACTGAATGTGGCATATTTTGTGGGAGGCTGTACCCTGTAGATGTAACACTTTCCATGACTGAAATACATGTACATACTAACCTTGTGTCATCACCTTTCATTTTCAAACTGAGCCCCTTGTTTACTTGCATATTAGTTCTCAAATCCCTCCTCAGCTTTACTGATTCCCTCAAGATATATGACGTACTCTATTATTCTTTGCATCTCCCTTCTTTTTTGAAAGTTGTCAGACTCCATTAGGATCATAGGAATAGTACTAAGCAAGCAATCACAGGAACCATCAGATGCCTAGCCATATACACCTTTAAGCAGACAAACTCAAAATTTTGTGCCCCCCTTTACAAGTACTTAATAATGCTTACCTCCCAAATTAAGCAGAGCAGTACATGTTAACCCTGGTGTAAATTTGTGTCTACCAATCCACTCATCAAGACTAGCCTTAAAGGTAGACAAAGTAGTGTTTTACTTGACCTGCAGTGGCAATTTCTTCCATAAGTGTTGAGTTAAAAACCTGTCCCTCTAGTAAGTCTTGTTTATTTGTTGGTGCAGCTTAGGCCCCTTGTATGAGTGTTTGTAGAAAGTACAGTTGTGTACACTTACCATAAATGTAAATGTTCGAGTGTATTCACTGTTGCAGTCATTACATTTGGGTTATCTGCTTGCAGGTAGCCCTCAGTCGGCCTGATTATCAATGTCTTGGGTCCTGCGTCGGTTGCTGCCTTATCTTCCATGACGTCAGGTAGTCAGGGGTATAAAGCATGCAGCCAACGCCATTACATCAGTTTTTCTTGCCCATATGTAAGGTACCCTCATAATGGGAAGCAATTATATACAAGTTTACACCTCCAACAAAAAGCAAATGCACCGGAAAGCTTTAAGTATAGCAAGCAAGAATAGAGGTATAGTCAATAGAAGTCAGGGGGCTGGAGGGAGGGTAACCAGGACTGCAACAGTGAATACACTCGAACAGCTACATTTATGGTAAGTGTACACAACTGTACTATGTTCTTTGTGTTTCACTGTTGCAGTCATTACATTTGGGTAGATTCCCAAAGCTAAGAAAGGGAGGAGGCAGTTGGATAGTATTAGGACCAGCTATAAGGCCCTGCAAGACTGCAGTAGCAAAACCAGCTCTGGATTTAGAAAAAATTGGCAAGTGGTAATACTTGGTGAAGGTATGTACAGAACTCCAGGTAGCAGCTTCTAGGATGTCCCTGGTACGGACACCTCTGAGAAAGGCTGTAGAGGTAGATGCTGCCCTGGTTGAATGTGGTCTTATCCCCTGTGGAGTAGGTTTTCCATGATGCTTATAGCAGAAATTAATGCAATGGCCTATCCACTTAGAAATGGCTTGCTTTGAAATGGCCTCCCCCTCTGCCCCTGCAGCAAATGCAACCAGCAGCTGTTCAGATTTCCTGAGAGGCTTAGTCCTGTCCAAGTAAAATCTAAGTTGTCTGTGCGGGAGTATATTAGAACATCGAAGTTTCACAACTTCGAATCTTCTAATATCGACCCCTATTCAGCGAACGCTGACAACATCGAACATGCAGAACAGCAAATTTTTTCCTAGGGAAAAAATTTGCTATTCTGAAACACAAACACACAACACAAGCACACCAAACAAACATCAATCCACACACATACACCTAAAATTTTACATCTAACCCTACACTAAACTGTACATACACCACTAACTATCCACTTACCTTAACTCAAACCCTAACCCTAAGGTCCATCACTATCACACACTCACCCGCGCCCTAACCCTAACTCACCTAACCCACCCTGACCCTCACGTCCACACAATTGCACAGTTACCTGACCCGTGCCCTAACCCTAACTCACCTAACCTGCCCTAACCCTCACGTCCACACAATCGCACACTTACCTGAACCTGACCCGTAACCTTCCACCACAGTGCTGAAAATAGTGAAGCGACAGAAACAGACAACCGCATTCTTTCCCTAGGAAAAAATTTGTTTTTCTGCAGCTTCGCTATTTTTAGCGTTTGCTGAATAGGGGTCGATATTAAAACATTCAAAGTTGTGAAACTTCGATGTTCTAATATAGACCCATCTGTGCACGTCCAAGGAGTGCAGTATTCATTCCCCTTTGTTCTGTGGATTAGAAAAGAAGGTTGGCAAATGAATGGACCTATTAAGGGCCACACTGGATACCACCTTGGGCATAAAGGAGGGATTGGTCCTGAGGGACACCCTGTCCGCATGAAAGATGATGAAAGGCTCCACTGCCATGAGGGCCTGTAATTCAGACACCCTTCTTGCTGAAGTGATGGCTAGGAGGAAGGCTGTTTTCCATGAAAGGAATTTCAACTCTGCATTTGCAGCTGGCTCAAAGGGAGGTAGAGTGACTTTTCCAATACAAAGATAAGGTCCCAGGCTGGAGTAGGGGCTCTCCTGGGTGGTCTTACGTTTTTGGCCCCTCTGAGGAATTGCTTCAGCAGTGGATGAGAGAAGAGGGTGTTTCTGTATTAAAATGAGCTGAAATGGCTGAGGCATGAATTTTGATGGAGGAAAAGGAAAGGCCCTTGTGAAGCATCTCAGTTAAGTATTGAAGAATCTGCAGTAAACTGAGCACAGTAGTGTCCATCCCCTGTGTTTGGCTCCAGGAACAGAATCTCTTCCATTTTTCAGCACAGGATTTTCTAGTACTAGGCCTCCTTGCCTACAGAATGACATCCATCACTTGCTTACTGAGGGATGGTAAAAGGAGAGGCCATGTAATTAGCCAGGCTGCAAGGTTCAGGGTTTGAAGCTGTGGGTGCAGAATCTGAGCCTCCTGCTGGGACAGCAGGGCAGGGGTCTGAGGCAGGTGCCATGGTTCCAGAAGTGACTCACTGCGCAAGAAGGGGTACCAGTGTTGGCGTGGCCAGTCTGGTGCAATAAGTATTGTTCTTAGTTTTCCCTGTTTGATCTTTAGTAGCACTTTGGAGAGGAGAGGCAGAGGGGGAAAAGCATAAACTGATAGGTTTCTCCAGCTGAAGGACAGGGCATCCACTTTCCAAGCTTGTCTGTGGGGAGTCCGTGTGCAATTTGTCCAATTGGCAGTTCTGAGGGGAGGAAAACAGGTCTATCTCTGGGCTCACCCATTTGATTCTCAAAATGTTGAATATCTTTGGTTCCAGTTTCCACTCGTGTGGGTCCATGAGATTTCTGCTTAGGTCGTCTGTCAGTGTATTTAGCTTCCCTGGCAGGAACTGAGCTTGTAGGTGCACTTGGTAGCTCAAGGCTGTGTTCCACAGAGCCATGGCTAGTCTGCAGAGGGGGTATGAATGGGTTCCCCCCTGCTTATATACCACATAACAGTGGTGTTGACCGTCTTTACCAATAATTGTCCTGGAAGAATGTGGTCCTTGAAGGCTGTCAGAGCATTCTGTACAGCTAACATTTCTTTTTGATTGATATGCAGGTGCATTTCATTTTGGCTCCATTTGCCCTGAATGCACTGCCCAGCCAAGTGAGCCCCCCATGCATAGTCTGATGCGTCTGTTGTTAGGGTTTGGGCTGCAGGGGGTAGAGTGAATGGCAGTCCCTTGTTTTGGTGGCAGGCCTCTGCCCACCAAAGGAACTCTGTCTTTAAACAAGGTATGATAGGAATCAGTGATTCTAGGTCCTGAGAATGTTGACACCATAGGCTTTTTAGACACCACTGTAGTTTCCTCATATGCAGTCTTGCATATGGAATTAGTAGAATGCAAGAGGCCATGAACCTCAGGGCTTGCAGTATTTTCCTTGCAGATAGCTGGGTCTTTGTGGCCAGTAGTTTGAAGTAGGCTGTCAAATGAACTTGTTTCTCTGTCATGAGGTATGCCATCTGGGAAGTTGCATTCAAGCTTGCTCCCAGGAATACAATTTGTTGGCAGGGTACTAGATGTGATTTCTTTTCATTTATGGTGTACCCCAGAGACGTTAGTAATTTCTTTACAAATGCCAGATGATTTAATAGTATGTCCTGGTTTTCTGCCTGAATTAGACAATCATCCAGGTATGGGTATATCTGAATATTTCTTTGCCTGCAAAATGCAATGACTGGAGCTAGGCACTTTGTGAATACCCTGGGCACAGTAGATAAGCCAGAGGGCAGTGCAGAGAACGGATAGTGCATTTAGCCTGCTCTGAAGCGTATGTATCTTCTGCAAGATTCCCTTATTGGGATGTGCAAGTAGGCTTCCTTTAAATCCAGTGTTGCCAACCAGGCATTTTTGCCTAGCATGGAAAGTAGCTGATGAAGAGTTAGCATTTTGAATTTTGGGATTACCAAAAAAGTGTTTAGGATAGACAGGTCCAGGACAGGACACCAGGAATTGTCTTTTCTGGGTACCAAGAAAAGTCTTGAGTAGAAACCTTGCACCCATTCTTCTTCTGGGACAGGTTGAATAGCCCTGATGCTTAGAAGAGAGAGAACTTGCTTTTGAGCCTCTGCCCACTGATGTGGGGGTAGGTCTGGCCAAACTTTTGGGGTTGGTAAGGAGTGGAAGTGGAATCTGTATCCTTGGGAAACTATATTAAAAAAAACATTTGCCTTGGGTAATGAGTTCCCAGTTTTTTTGCATGCAGGGCAATCTTTCCCACTAAAGGAACAGTCAGTTGAGCAGGGCTTGGAAGGTTTAAAGTTAAGTCATTGAGACAGTTTACCATAGGGGGGTGTCTTATTACTCCCAGCTTTGGAAGTGGGAGCGCGCCCCCCCCCCCCACTGCATAGGTTTGTGAGTAGCTTGGGACTGAAGCCTGGGTGTTCTGCTGGTTCTGGGTTTGGACTGAGAAGGCCTGGAAGAGGCAGGAAAGGACCAATTCTTAGAAGGCCAGTGCCTACTAAATCTGGGAGGTTGTACTTGCAGGAAATCTTTAACCGTTTGCATAGATTTAACTTTTTCCTCAATCTTTTTAAGTACTTCTGCTTTGTAGCCAAACAGGCGGTCTTGGTTTAAGGGAGCATCCAGTAATTTAGCTTTAACATGATCTGGCAAAGATTGCTCCTTAAGCCACGCATGCCTTCTAAGTACAGACCCAGTGACAGCAGCCCTGCAAGATGCCTCTAATGAATAAAAACCACATTGCAAAGTATGTTTTCCAACTTGTTCAGCAGAATGCATTAAATCCTGTAATTCTTTATTTTCAGCACAGTCAGGAATCCACATAATTTTCTATATAAGCAATCCATTAATATGCTACTGATACTTTAACATACGAAACTGGCAGTTTAAGGTCCTAATAGCCAAAGTTGCAGAAGTGTATACCTTCTTACCCCATCTGTCCAGGGACCTGGAATCTCTATCAGAGGGGGTAGGGTTTTTGGCAGTAGTAGCCTTAATGCCTTTGGGTCCCTGTGAAATGGTCTCAGGATCCACAGTAGGATTCTTAAAGAGGAACTTGCGAGAGTCAGGTATTCTGTAATACCTGTCAGGTTTTCTGAGAGCCGGAGGTAAAGTGTCAGGGGCCAGGCTAGATTCCAGGAAGGCATCATCTACAATGTCCAGTACAGGAGGGATAGCTAAAGGCCTGTGTTGAGGTAAGAGTAAGAATTCCCTAAGCCTCTTTTTTGAAGTCAGAGTAATCCTGGCTTTCCCAGCAGAAATGCTCCCTAAGAGTATGCAAAGTTTCACCAAAAGAGAAATCCTCTGGGGGGGGGGAGCAGAGGGAATGGAGTCTTCTGCATCAGAACCCTCATAGGTAGATAAGGGCAACTCCTAGTCATCAGAGAAAACAGAAATTTCAGAATTCTGATCAGAAGGAAAATCAGTTCTAGGTCTCTTAGAGGGAGAAGAGTGGCTTCCCCTGATTAGAGTAATAAGGTCTTCAGCCATTCTTATAATTTGTTTTTTAGGCATAGGGGTCTGACCATGTGGTCTGGGCATCAGTTTTCTAGGTATGGATCGAGTTTTAGGCCTTGAAGAAGAAGATGGCGTCGGTTTAATATGCAAGTTAGTAGGCCTGAATACACCCTCAGAAGCCGGTGCCTGTACAGCGGCTCCGGACCCATCCAAGGTAGACACATCCGCAGGTTCCACAGTCGAAGAAGCATCGCGCGGCATACCAGACCCCGAATGGGTCTCAGTAGAGGCCTGTGAATCTGAAGTAGCGGGTATCAGGGGCTGCGAAAGCGCCTCACTGAGTACTGGCGACTAGCTTAGGAGAAGCGTCATCGGCAGCTTTGGACCCATGCGGTCTGTCTTTTATCTTTGCGTTTTTTCGGAATGTTGGTAGTCGGGTGGCTTACCGAAGCCATTTATGGATAATTGAACAGAGTACCAAAATATTTAGATGCGAAAATATTTAGATGCGAAAATGAACAGACAACGGATAGTTCGAGGTTTGAATAAGGCACAAAACTGACAGCGAGGTACGTCGTGGTCTGGGCCTAAGCAAGGAATGCAGTAAGAATGAAAATCTTTTTCCTTAGAGTAGCTGCTTTCAATAGGCAGCACAAATACATTTGTGCTTGAGTTAATAGGCTTGCATACAACACACCTCCCCTAATCCATTTCAGTAGGAAAAGAGCATAGTAAAGCCATGAAATGGTGATCATTACTTAATGTTAGACTGTTCATAGTTATTTCTCAAAGCTACATATTATTTGTTTATTTATATTTAAGCCATGACTATTATGCCATCTCATTTACTTTCTCAAACACAGTTACTATTAAAATGTGATTAGCATTGCTGCCTCAAACCTACTGTTGTTGGAACGGTCACTGAACTCCAAGTATTATCACATATTAAAAATGAGAAATGATTTTGTTTCCTGTGACACTGCTGTACAGCACTCAACTGCTCAAGTGCTTGGCATAACATCTTTGTAATCCCACTGGGCTTGTAATTGGGACCTGGCCTGGGTTGGCACTTTGAAGTTGCTCTCCACTAGCAACACTGCAAAACCAGTATTTCCATTGTTCAGTCAGTAGTCCTGACTTTTAACATCCATCTGTGGTCAAATGCCTACTGTGCTATTTTTGTCAGAATGTGAAGTTATTTAGTTACCTTCCCATGGGAGTCGTTATTTTCCTTAATTTACTCTGTCATTCTTACTGAGGTGTGAAATTGATTAGTCATAAGGTTGGTCATATGGACATGATCTTGGTCAGTTGCAGATCTAGTCATACAACAGTCTTTAGGCTAACACCAGTGTTGCAGTGTTCTTCATGTAGGACACTCCCAGAAAAATCTAAGCAAGTAACTGTTACTAGCTCAGAAAGACCCAAAGAAATGCTGCCCTGTGTGCCTGACAATTTTCTCTACAAAGCTGAGTAAGTGGAGGGAAAGGGTATTCTTAACTAGAAAGCAGCAAACATGCTACTGAAACTAAGGTACTTCTGACAGTAAACATACATCGTCAAGCAAAACAATGCTGTAAGAAATCATTCTGGAAGAATAAAATGCTATTTAAACACAACAATGCCAAAGCCAATGAGAAGATGTATACAAGAGAAAAGCAACCTGAATAATATATTATTACGGTGATTTGCCTCTACCTATACACATACGTATGTTGTTCTTTTTATCTAGGTAAGAATGTAAAAGGAAGGGGAGTTATATATGTGTAACCTCTGCATGCTTACTAGAGTACAGATATGGCAGCTGGGCCCATCACATCTGAAACAGAATCAGTTATTAAAGAGACACTAAACTACACCACTAGTCTGGATGTACTAAACAATGGTCTACTCAAAATGATGACAGGGCAAACACACTGCCTTTTGCATCCACTATGGTACTGAGCTTTGTAGCAGATGCACTGAGGCATGCTTATCCTTCCATTTTCTCTGCATTTTGACTTACACAGACTAAAAAGGGGAGTGGGCTCATTCACTCCTGCAAATTCTCACTTGTAAACACCAATTCATCTCTCTAGACACCAATCATTATCAATATCTCCGTGATCTACATTGCAGCCAAGATTTTACTAAAGTTACTGTCTACTAAATTTAAATTCTGTATTTTCATTCTGTGAGACACTATATAAAGTGACATGCTAAACTTTTGACAAGCCACATAAAAACATTAATTTAGTACTTTAGTCAGTCAAAATGGCCTGTTGGATTTCTGCCAAGACCTAGCCACAAGAATACTACTGCCTTTGGTTCTGCAGTGGATGGATCCACATGAGCTGGACACGTCTTCACGTAAGAAGGGATTCTACGCATTTCCTATGGCAAAAAGGTAAAAATAATTGAAGCTCAAAGACTGAAATTCTAAGTGTCACCTGGATTACAGCAATAAGGTCAACAATGGAAAATTTGCCAAAAGAAAAAACAATACAAGTACTTTTTTGTGCAATGGTGCGAGCTTACCTTGCACCACCCACATGGATGAATGAGGCTCCCACAACCCTCAGCTTACATATTCTCACTCTAAAGATGTACAACATCAAGGAAAAGGGCACACTTGTTTGCCAAAGTTGTGTGACTCCAGATACTAGAATATAAGGAAATAACAAATTTAACATGCTTTATGACTCAGAAGTTCTACATTTCTTCTATACATAATTCCACTGATTGCTCAACATTTAACAATCAAGACCATTAAAAGTGACTATCTATATCGAAACGCACTTCAAGTCTGGCACAAAGGAATCATTTTTAGTCTTCACCAGAGGAGAGCATGAAATCTGTGTAATACTAGCCAGCACCAGTGCAATGTTGCTCACTACAGTCGGAGACTATATGAAGTTTTATATGCCCGATTCTGCATTACTGAACAGTGCCAGTATTTTACAAGTCATCCTGTCACACGTATCTGCTGTTGCAGTCATCTGTGCTGCTGGACCCATTTTGCTGGTGGCATTATAGATGTTATAACAACCAGTACATAAATTCGATAGGATATGGACCACCCAACACTGCAAGCAGTGAAATTAAAAAAAAAAAAAAGGCCTCTCAAGCAAGTTCCTGGCCAAAGCAACAAGCATCTCTGTAAATGTCTCTTACTGAGTAAACACCATATGCACTACTCCAAAGTCAGGAAGGAGAAGGTGACACAGAAACACTGTCAAAAACTACTGACTGTAAACCTGTAGATTTAAATTCAACAATCTGTCTGCCCAACTTACAAGTAACAACATTAAAAAAATCATTCTTCAAGAGTCTCCACATCCTCTCTCTCCATATATATATATATATATATATATATATATATATATATACATACATATATATATATATATATATGTATATATATATATATATATATATATATATATATATATATATATATATGTATCATGGATATAAAAAGTTTACACACCCCTGTTAAAATGCCAGGTTTTTGTGATATAAAAATATGAGACCACAATAAATAATTTCAAAACTCCCACCTTTAATGTGACCTATAACCTGCAGAATTCAGTTGAAAAATAAACAAATCTGTTAGGGGAAAAAATATAAAAAACGTACAATACACTGGTTGCATACGTGTGCACACCCTTAAACTAATACGTTGTTGAAGCACCTTTTGATTTAACTACAGCATTCAGTCTTCTTGGCTACATACCTGCCATCAATTAGAGACTCTGATTAACTCCAAATAAAGTTCAGCTGTCCTAGTAGGATTTTCCTGAAATTTATTCAGTTGCCAGCCACAGCAAAAGCCATGGTTCACAGAGAGCTCATTGTTAAAAAGTATCAGTCAGGAGAAGCGTACAAAAAAATTTCCACAGCATTGGATATACCATGGAACACAGTGAAGACAGTCATCAAAAAGCGGAGAAAATATGGGACAACAGTGACATTGCAAAGAACTTTATGTCCCTCCAAAATTGATGAAAAGACGAGACGAAAACTGGTCAGGGAGGCTGCCAAGAGACCTACAGCAACACTGAAGGAGCTGCAGGAATTTCCGGCAAGTACTGGTTGTATACTACATGTGACAACAATCTCACGTATTCTCCATATGTCTGGATTATGGGGTAGGGTTGCAAGATGGAAGCCTTTTCTTACATAGAAAAACATCCAGGCCCAGCTAAAATTTGCAAAACAATACATCAAGTCTCGGAAAAGCATGTGGGAAAATGTGTTATGGTCTGATGAGACCAAGGCTGAACTTTTTCGACACAATTCCAAAAGGTACATTTGGCGCAAAAACAACACTTCACATCACCAAAAGAACATCATATTCCCATGGCGAAGCATGGTGGTGGCAGTATCATGCTTTGGGGTTGCTTTTCTTCAGCTGGAACTGGGGCTTTAGTCAAGGTGGAGGGAATTATGAACAGTTCCAAATACCAGTCATTTTTGGACCAAAACCTTCAGGCATCTGCTAGAAAGCTGAAGATGAAGAGGAATTTCACCTTTCAACATGACAATGACCCCAAGCATACATCCAAATCAACAAAAGAATGGCTTCACCAGAAGAAAATTAAAGTTTTGGAATGGCCCAGCCAGAGCACAGACCTAAATCCAACAGAAAATCTGTGGGTGACCTGAAGAGGGCTGTGCACAAGAGATGCCCTTGCAATCTGACAGATTTGGAGCACTTTTGGAAGGAAAAATAGGCAAATATTGCCAAGTCAAGATGTGCCATGCTGATAGACTCTTACCCAAAAAGAATGAATGCTGTAATTAAATCAAAAGGTGCTTCAACAAACTATTAGTTTAAAGGTATGCACACTTATGCAATCAGCGTATTGTATGTTTTTTATTTTTTATATTTTTTCCCCTAACAGATTTGTTTGTTTTTCAATTGAATTGTACAGGTTATAGGTCACATTAAAGGAGGAAAAAGTTTTGAAATGATTTATTGTGGTCTCATTTTTTTTATATCACAAAATCATGGCATTTTAACAGGGGTGTGTAAACTTTTTATATCCACCGTATACATTTATATATATATATATATATATATATATATATATATATATATATATATATATATATATATATGTGTGTGTGTGTGTGTGTGTGTGTATTTATTAATTTCATAGTCACAAAAAATAATGGAGAAAACAGAACTGCCAAGTAATCACACATAATACAAGCTTATAGTCTAGTACGGAAAATATCCAGGAAAATATTCAAGGATTATTCTGTTTGAGAAGTTGGGTTCAGAAGCAAACTATGTTTTATGGCAGACTTTTTGTCACAAGAAAGATGACCTTATAAATTTATACATGTAAGTTGTGTAATATGTACACTTTTATACACATTTTAAGAAAAAAATATGGTTGTTGTCTACATGATTTATACCATATATTTTCATAGAGACAAACACATGCGCACACTGCATGCACTAGTGCCTGAAAAAAGTATTAAGCTATTTCTCTAAAAACAGACACCACAGAAACAGATGCGGCTTCTGTCAAAAGTTACAGCAGTACAAAACAAATTCCTTTCAGTTGCACTCGCAAACCATTGCATTGCACTGTACACTTCTGATGCAATGTGTGTGTGTGTGTGTGTGTGTGTGTGTGTGTGTGTGTGTGTGTGTGTAGATAGACAGACAGAGAGAGAGAGACAGGGGTTATACATGTGTCATCACTGACCACATTTATCATGGGTTAAAATTTTAAGAATATTCGTTAGTGATATAGTTGGTTGAATTATCTAACAATCGAACTTTAGGAGATTCACCTTTACATAATTCAAGAGTTTTTTCCTTTCTTCATGATTGTGCAACCCACCCTGGAGTTACTTTTAAGTTCTGGGTTGTGGTGGTGAAGCCCCTATATTGAGGGGTGTGGGAGAGAAGTCCACCACATAAAAGCTGTTACTGCATTGTTTTTTCGTGATTGCAAACGCAACCTGTTGGTTTACATTTGCGATCATTTTAGTTAGATTATTTGAAATTGCTATGCATGTTATCACTGATGAGGTTGTTCAATGCTTTCTCTTTCAAACAATTTTTTGGCAATATTTATTATATATGCATATATGTTACGTTCAGTATATCGAATACATATATATATATATATATATGTATATATATATATATATATATATATATATATATATATGTATATATGTATATATATATGTATATATATGTGTATATATATATATATGTATATATATATATATATATATATATATATGTATATATATATATATATATATATATATATATATATATATATATGTATATATATATATATAGATATGTATATATATATATATATATATATATATAGATATATATATATATATATATGTATATGTATATATATATATATATGTATATATATATGTATATATATATATATATATATATATATATATATGTATATATATATATATGTATATATATATGTATATGTATATATATATATATATATATATATATATATATATATATATATATATATATATATATATATATATATATATATATATATATATATATATATATATATATATATATATATATATATATATATATATATATATATATATATATATATATATATATATATATATATATATATATGTATATATATATATATATATGTATGTATATATATATATATATATATATATATATGCATATATCTTACATTCAGTGTATCGAATGCCAGTATATTAAACCTGTGTGCTACTGGCTTTTTTGAACTTTGAAAAAAATGATAGCTTGTTGTCTGAGATCATGGCAGACCTGAGACTAGGTTTTTACCCTTTCCCCATTATAGTGCAATCTTGGAGTTGGTATATATAAGTTGCAAGGGGTGTGGTGGGGGATTTTCCTCCTGCACATAACAGGTTTAATTTTTTTTTTGTTGATTTTTTTTTTGTGTTTTGACATTTTGGGGTCAATCTTTTGGGATTTAATGAGTGTGTGACCTTACACATTTCATGACACACAATCCTTGTATATACATACTTTGTTTAAAAAGGTCTGACTTAATGAAAAACATCAGTAAACTAAGAACTAGGGCTAAATATGAGGGCAAAAATCAAAGTGCTACACCTAAATCAGAACAGATGAGAGATATGCCAGTCTAAAGCTGAAACAATTATATATCCCCTGTAAAAAAAACAAATACAGTACGTACGTCTAGACCCCTAAAATGGGCAGCTATGTAAATCCCAAACAGCCCAGCTGAATGGGAAATGTTCACATACACACAGACTGGAGAAAGTACAGTTATGTACACTTACCATAAATGTAGATGTTTAAGTGTATTCACTGTTGCAGTCATCACACTTGGGTTATCCTGCCAGGGGTAGCCTTCAGTCGGCCCGAATACCAGAGGCTTAGTATTTCTGTGTCAGTTGCTGTTGCTCCAGGACTGATGTCAAGTTGTCAGTGGTATAAAAACAGGCAGCCAACGCCATTACATCAGTTTTTCTTGTCCCAAATGTCAGGAGCCCACAAATAGGTTATGGTGGAAGAACACCACCAGTAGAAAGTAAATACCAAAAATCCCTGTAAGGGGTGAGGGAGAGAGAGAGAGAGAGAGAGAGAGAGAAGGGAGATGGAGGGTGGGAAACCAGGACTGCAACAGTTAATACACTCAAACATCTACATTTGTGGTAAGTGTACACAACTGTACTATGTTCTTCGTGTTTCACTGTTGCAGTCATCACACTTGGGTTGATTCCAAAAGCTGAAGTGAAGGGTGGAGGCAGAAGAGTTTGGGCTGGCTATGATGCCCTGCAAGACTGCAGTTGCAAAGCCTGCCCTGGATTTGGAGAAGACAGGCAGGTGGTAATGCTTGGTGAAGGTATGAACAGAACTCCATGTTGCAGCCTCCAGGATGCCCCTGGTAGGGACCCCTCTGAGAAAAGCTGCAGAGGTGGAGGTTGCCCTTGTGAAATGTGCCCTTATCCCCTTAGGGGGTGGCTTCCCATGGTGTTTGTAGCAGAAATGGATACAGTGTGCTATCCATTTGGAGATGGTTTGTTTGGATATGGCCTTGCCCCTCTGCCTCTGTTGCAAAGCTGACTAGTAATTGGTCAGTTTTCCTAAAGGACTTAGTCCTATCCAGGTAGAATCTGAGCTGTCTGTGCATATCTAGAGAATGCAGAATCCTTTCCCCCTTGTTTTGAGGTTTAGGGAAGAAGGTAGACAAATGAATAGATTGGTTTAGAGCCACACTGGACACCACTTTAGGCATGAAAGTTGGGTTAGTGCTGAGGGACACCCTGTCAACATGAAAAGTGATGAAGAGCTCCACAGCCATGAGTGCTTATAGCTCTGAGACTCTTCTAGCTGAAGTGATGGCCAGAAGCAAGGCTGTTTTCCAAGAGAGGAATTTTTAACTCTGTTGAAGCTGCAGGCTCAAAGGGGAGGGTAGCATGAGCTTTTCCAACACAAAGTTAAGGTCCCAAGCTGGGGTAGGAGCTCTTCTGGGTGACCTTAAATTGTTAGCCCCTCTTAGGAAATGTTTGATGAGAGGGTGAGAAAAGAGAGGTGGCTCTGTGCTGGAATGAGCAGAGATGGCAGAGGCATGAATTTTAATAAAAGAGAAAGATAGGCCCCAGTGTAGTAGGTCTGCTAGGTAATCCAGGATGAGAGGTAGGGTGGGCTGTGTTGTTTCAGTTCCTTTAGCCTGGATCCAGGTGCAATACCTTTTCCACTTGTCAGCATAGGATTTTCTAGTGCTGGGACGTCTAGCCTCACGTATAAAGTCCAGGATTTGCTTGCTTAGATTGGCAACTGGAGGAGAGGTCAGGGAATAAGCCAGGCTGCCAGGTTCAGGGTCTGCAATTGTGGATGCATGAATTCTCCCTTCTGCTGGGGCAGGAGAGTTGGGATCTGAAGTAGGTGCCATGGAGGCAGGGGGTGACAGATTGCGCAGCAGTGGGTACCAGTGTTGGAATGGCCAGTCAGGGTCAATCAAGACTGCTCTTGGCTTTTCCTCCCTTATTTTGAGGAGTACCCTCAAATGCATACATTGAGAGGTTTACCCATGGGAAGGACAGGGCATCCACTTTCCAGGCCTTGCTGTGAGGTCCCCTGGTGCAGAATTTGCACTGCTGGTGATTGGTGTGGGAGGCAAATAGGTCCACCTAAAGGGTGCCCGATATTTGGGTTACAAGGCTGAAGGTGCTGTGGTTTAGCTGCCACTCGTGTGGGTCTAGGAGGTTTCTGCTTAAGTTATCTGCCAGAGCGTTCTGGGAGCCTGGCAGGAATTGTGCTAGCAGGTGAATTTGCATAGCTTAAGTTGTGTGCCAAAGGGTCATGGATAGCCTGTAGAGGGGATAAGAGCGAGTTCCTCCTTGCTTATTAATGTACCACATCACTGTGGTGCTGTCTGTTTTGATTAGTAGAGGCCCCAGGGAGAGTAGGCATTTGAAAGCTGTCAGAGCATGCTGAACAGCTGGCATCTCTTTTTGGTTGATGTGCAGATGTATTTGATTTGGGCTCCAGTGGTCCTGAATGCACCTGCCGTCCAGGTGTGCACCCCAAGCATAGTCTGATGCGTCTGTGGTTAGGGTCTGGGCGGTGTGGGGTTGTGAAAAGGGAAGCCCATTGCTGTGGTTGCATGCTGCTGCCCACCAAAGTAAATCTTTCCTTAGACAAGGTATCACAGGTATGAGAGTTTCCAGGTCTTGAGAGTGTTGACACCAAAGGTTTTTTAAGTACCATTAAAGTTTCCTCATATGCAGTCTGGCATATGGAATGAGTAGAATGCAGGAGTTCATGAACCCTAGAGCTTGCAAGATTTTCCTTGCGTATAACTGGGTTCTGGTGGCTAGCTGAGAGAAGTAGCCTGTCAGGCTTGTTTTTCTGGAGTAAGGAATGCCATCTGGGATGCTGTCTCCAGGCTTGCTCCCAGGAATACAATTTTTTGAGTGGGGACTAGTTTGGATTTCTTTTCCATTACAGTGTACCCCAGGGAGGTCAGTAGGTCCTTTACAAAGGTCAGGTGCTGTAACAGTTTTTCCTGACTGTCTGCCTGAATCAGGCAGTCGTCTAAGTATGGGGTAAATTTGAATATTCCTTTGTCTGCAAAAAGCAACTGAAGGAGCCAGGCATTTTGTGAAAACTCTGGGAGCAGTAGATAAGCCAAAGGGAAGCACAGAGAACTGAAAGTGCATAGATCCTGCCCTGAATTGCTGGAGCCTCCCTGTGTCCTGACAGAGTGCTCTTCAAACTATCTGGAGATATACAGAGCTGAATATATTTTTCTGGCACTTCATAGTTGTGTACTGGTAATTGTTGCTTGACTAATTTTATATCATTGCTGGCTGACTTCAGAGTTGTGCACTGTTATTTTTGCTTCACTGTATAGTTTTTCAGATCTCTGCTGAAGGTTTTGGTTTTCCCATACCCACTCTTCCTATTCCTGTGCTGTTGTTTAAATTTGGAGGCTTTTGTAGTTGCCCGCCGCCACTGTAGATTTGATCTGGAACACTCCCCCCAGTCCCATCTCTTTTCCTCATTCTACCTAACAGACTCCTTCTGCACTTGTTTTTAGTCATTTTTAATTTAATTGCATTTTTTAAACTGTTTGGTCTAACATTGCTACATACTCAACTGTGCTAGCTTGCACTGCATTTGAATTGTTTTTAATGCTGTTTTAGCTACTTGTCTGTGGTATATATATATATATATATATATATATATATATATATATATATATATATATATATATATATATATATACACACACACCTTTCCTGTAACTAGTGTAGTCGAGATTCAGATTTGCTGTATCCAGGACTGTATGTAAGCTTCTGAGCCCTCCCCCCAAGCTTTCTGTGTTGGAGGGAAGCCTTCTAGCTTATCAGTGGGAGTGGTAAGCACTAGGTAACCTATCTACCACATAAGGAGTGGTTCTGGCCCAGAAATTGTAGTCATTGGCCGTTTGGGCAGCTTTTCCATCTCTCTCAACTTACTGATTTAAAAGCCCGCATTTGCACTTGTTTCCCCCTTTCCTGTAACTAGTTTAGTCCAGATACAGATTCTTAGTTTTAGCACTTGAATTTGCTTATTCATGATCAGCACTTATTCAGAACTTGTAAGCACTAAATAACCTACTAATTACTACAGCACTCAACCTTCCTCTTTACCTAGAGGAAAGCAGTTCTGGTACTTACTTTCCTCACTTGCTTAGAGAAAAACAGCTCTTGTACTCACTTTCCTCACTTTTCTAGAGGAAAATAGTTTTTTTATTCAGGCATGTCCAAGGGTCAGCTCCCAGTGTTCTCTCTTGTCTATCCGATGAATCTGGGCATCTTGGGGCAATGTAGAAATTGCCTCATGTACACAGACAACCCTCTCCTCCTACAACCCAACACTACAACCTGTGAGTGATGCACTTATCTAGCCAAACTGGAGATAAAGCTCTCTCCAATCAAGACTGAACTTGACAGTCAAGAGGAGAAGTTAAACACTTGCACCACACCACACACATCACATAGTCTCACTAAATCTGCACCATCAAAATCCACACACAAACACAAAAACATTCGCGGAGGCTCTCAATAATAATCTGCTCAAGCAACAGAGACCTCCAAAGCAGAAATGCAAGCAACCTCCACCCCCTAACACAACCCAAATGACACATAGCCCGCAGACTCAGTGTGCCACTCAACCACAGCCAATAAGACAAAACAACATACCCAACACACTAGTCATAGGTGACATTATAGTCAGGCACACTGATGTCATCAGGCTAAACAAGGAGAAGGTTACTTTCAGCTGCCTGTCAGGTGCCAGGATCCGCCACATAACCCATGCACTCAGGTCACTCCACAACAAGTACAAATATGACTCTGTCATTGTCCATGTTGGTGTGAACGACCTGAGACATACCTCCCTGGACTACATGAAAAGAGGACATGGAAGAACTCTCTGATCCTGTAGCCCAGGCAGGTATGACCCCAGCCCTGAGTAGCATTCTGCCATCACCCACAATGATGCTGCAGTATTCAACAATTGGCTAAGCTTCTGGTGCCATTCTAAAGGGATCCAGTATCAGTCTGCCTGGGATGACATGGTCTACAGACCACGATGCTTTGCCAGAGATGGCCTGCACCTGTCACCCCTTGGATTCTGGATACTGGCTAAGGTTCTTGCCACCCCTATAGTGCCTTTTTTAGGCAAGGTTCAAATGACAAATTCACCACCGTAACAGGAACAGGCAAGCAAAAACTGAGGGTGATGCTACTCAATGCTAGAATTCTAAATCTCAAAATGCACTCACTGGAGGCACTCCTTAAAATGGAGAACATCGATATCTGTGCAGTGACTGAAACGTGGTTCAAGGCTCCAGAGAGCACCCCTGCACTACCAGGCTATAACTCATACCACACTTTTCGGCCATGTAACCTGGACTGGAACACCAAAGGTGGAGGTGTGTCCATATTCATTAAGGATATCCACACCTCCAGGCTAGTTGCTCAGCATAATGCAGCCGAGGTTATCCAAGTGCAACTAACTCTGGGCAAAACTGCAATCCAAATTGTAGCTTGCTACAGATCACCCACCATGCCCCAGGATTCCCACTCCTCTTTTCTTGATGTACTGGAAAATATTAGGGTTCAACCAAACACCCTAATAATGGGCGATTTCAACTACCCCACCATTAACTGGGAAAACTACTCATGTACCAACTCCTTTGCTCAACGCTTTCTGGAATTCATAAACTCCAACGCCCTGGATCAACTTATCCACAACCCCACCAGGGGCAACAATATCCTAGATCTAGTCATTACCAACATGAGTGACCAGTGTTCCACACCTGAAGTTAATGCCTTATTGGTCCGATCCAACCATAAGCTAATTACCCTAGATATCCACATCCTGCCCCCACCCCCCATTAAGGAAACCATGGTAAAAAATTTCTCCAAAGCCAACTTCATGCTTCTTAAGACAGAAGTGGTGAACTTCATGACACCGATGCAGATGGACAATACAGTTACGACTACTGAATCCTACACAACTGTACTTTATAAGCACTTACATGAGTGCATGGATCGTACTATCCCAAACAGAACCAAGATGCTATCCTCCAAAAAAAGGAAGCCAATCTGGTGGTCCCCTGCCATAAACAAACTGTCCAACAGAAGGAAGAAACTGTTGCAAAAGAGAGTAAAATCCCATGAGTGGAGGAGCTCCCTGGTCAGCCTCAGTAAGAAGCTGCGATCCCTGATAAAATCCTCCAAAGCTAGTTACGAAAACAAAATTGCCACTGATTCTAAAGACAACCACAAAGCATTCTATAGCTATGTCAAGAATCTTAATGGCAACACTCAGATCTGCTCTGTTACAGTACAATGGCACTAAATATACAGACCCAACTGATATTGCCAACATCCTGGCAGATAGGTTCAGTGCTAACTTTACCCCCCTCTCACCCTCTAAAGAGCCCATCTCTATACCGGAAGAATGCAAAGTTCCTGTAATCATGGCTGCAGAGGTAAAAACCACACTCTCCAAAGCCAAGAACACAGCATCCATGGGACCAGACAACATCCCAGGCTGCGTTCTACACGAACTACAGAATGAACTGGCACCCCACCCAAGTACCATGTTTAATCATAGCCTCACCTCAGGCTTTGTGCCTGCTGAATGGCGCACAGTGATGGTTATCCCACTCCACAAGGGGGGAGCCACCACGGATCCCGGGAACTACCGCCCCATTAGCTTGACGAGCCTGGTCTGCAAGACCATGGAACGTATCATCATGGAACTTATAAACAAAGACATTGGTAATCTCCAAACTCTGGACCCCACCCAGTTTGGGTTTGTAAAAGGCAGATTATGTCTCCTTAACCTGACAGACTTCTTTGAAGCAGTCACCAAAGCCGTAGACAAGGGTAAGGTGGTTCACACAGCCTATCTAGATCTTGCCAAGGCTTTTGTCACCATCCCCCACTCTGGAATTATAGATAAACTCACTAAACTAGGTATAAATCCCTATGTCACAAGATGGGTTGCCAACTGGCTCACTGACAGAACCCACACTGTGAAAGTAGCAGACTCCAAATCCAACTTCAGACCAGTGACAAGTGGAGTACCACAGGGTTCAGTCCTGGGTCCTCTCCTGTTTGGCATCTACTTCTCTGAAGTACAGGCTAACACAGAAGGTCTTTGGCTAATGAAGTTCACAGATGACTGCAAACTAGGAGCCATAATCGAAACACCTAACGATGTGGACATCCTACAAAAGGCCTCACTGAGACAGATGCCTGGTATCAAAGCCATGGCCTCAAGCTCAATGCCAAAAAGTGCATTGTCATCCCCTTTGGTAAAAACTCTGTATCCATGAACTACAACATAGGCGGTAGTATACTTAACACCAAAAGTGTGATAAGAGACCTTGGGACACAGGTGGACAGTAGTCTCTCCTTTGATAATCACATCGCCACAGTAGTCGGGGAAATCCTTCTACGTGGCACACCTCATCACAAAAGGTTTCTCATCTAGAAAAAAAGAGGTCATTGTTCCCCTCTACTCATCACTCATTAGACCCATTATAGAGTACAACGCCCCTTTTGGTATATACCTCACAAGACATCTACAACAACTAGAACAGCCGCAAAAATACCTCACAAAGAGGATTACCGGCCTCAAACAGATGCCCTATGCAGACTGTCTCAAAGAACTCCAGCTTTACTCTGTCGCATATCGCCTACTCAGAGGTGATCTCTGCCTAACATACAAAGCTATGTCAAACCCAGAGCTGTTGGACATGCTCCACTTAAAGAAATCCCAATCCCTCCAAGCTACACCGCTCTAGGGACCTAAACCTTGTCACCATAATAAACAGAACATGCCAGAGAGATAGATTCCTGTCCCAGAGACTTCCCATACTCTGGAATAAACTACCTATCTATATCAAACAAAGCTCCTTATTAGCACTCAAGAAAAATCTTGATGATTGGATGGGAAATAGGAAATTCACCCCGGGGATCACCTCTGTGGCTCTGCTCGACAGTGGCACAGGAAAATGATTTTCTTGGGTGGCAAAAGCCAGGGTACCTTTTTGGCTGGGCTTGTATAGGCCCCAGGGCTGATAGCCTAGTACCTACCTATGAACCTACAAACCCATGAAACATAGATATTTCCTGCAAGAATCCCTGATCGGGATGTGCAGATAAGCCTCTTTTTGGTGTACGGTGGCTAACCAAGCATCCTTGGATAGCATAGGAAGAAGCTGCTGAAGGGTGAGCATTTTGAATTTTGGTATCACCAGGAAGGTGTTTAGAAATGACAGATCGAGGATAGGGTGCCAGGTGCCCTCTTTTCTGGGTACCAGGAAAAGCCTGGAATAGAAACCTTGGCCTATCTGGTATGCAGGAACAGGCTGTATTGCCCTCATGGAGAGCAGGGAATGAACTTGGTTTTGGGCCTCTGCCCACTGGTTTGGAAGAAGATCCGGGAACCCTTTTGGGGTTGGCAGTGCGTGGAAATAAAATTTGTACCCCTGGGACACTATGTTGAGGACCCATCGGTCATTGGTGATGGAGGCCCAGTTTTTTGCATGGGAGGCGAGTTTTCCTGCTAGGGGCACAAGCAGGTAGGCAGAGGTAAGGGATGGAGTTGTAAAGTCATTGTGAGATATTTCCATAAGGGAGGGCTTAGCACTCCCTGGTTTTGAAGTGGAGGAACTCCAATGCTTAGATCTCTACATTCCCTGGGACTGCTGTCTGGGGGGGGGGGGTCTACTTCCCTAGGTCTTGTCTGAGCTGGCCTAGAGGGGGCTGGAAAGGACCAGTGTTTGGAGGGGCAATACCTATTGAACCTCGGAGGCTGGACTTGCAAAAAGTCTTTGTCTGCATAGATTTAGCTTTTTCTTCCATCTTTTTTAAGACCTCTTTTGCCTTGGTGCCAAACAAATTGTCTTTGTTCAATGGTGCGTCCAATAGTTTTGATTTAACATGGTCTGGCAAAGCCAAGCATGCCTTCTAAGTACAGAACATGTAACTGCTGTCCTGCAGTATGCTTCTAGGGAGTCAAAGCCACATTGCAAGGTGTGTTTAGTAACTTGGCTTGCAGAATGCACAAGTTCCTGTAATTCTTTATATTCTGCACAAGTGGGAAAGGTAGATATTTTTTGTTTAAGGAGTTCCATTGTATGTTGCTGGTATTTCAGCATGTGGAACTGACAATTTAGTGCTCTAATGGCAAACGTTGCAGAGGTGTATACTTTTTTACTCCATCTGTCTAAAGCTCGGAAATCCCTGTCCGAAGGGGTGAGATTCTTAGCTGTGGTTGCTTTTATTCCTTTAGGTCCTTGGGAGATGACCTCTGGGTCAGCAGTAGGATTTTTGAAAAGGAATATGTGTGAGTGAGGGACTCTGTAATACCTGTCAGGTTTCCTGGGAGCAGGTGGAAGGGTGTCAGGAGTTAAAATGGATTCCATGAAAACATCATCCACAACATCCAGGAGAGGAGGAACAGCTAAAGGTCTGTGCTGTGGTAAATCTAAAAATTCCCCGAGTCTCTTTTTGGACTGAGGATAATCCTGACATTCCCATTGGAAATGGTCTCTCAAAGTATGTAGGGTTTCACCAACTGAAAAATCCTCTGGAAGACAGACTGAAGGAATGGATTCTTCTGCATCTGAATCCTCATAAGCAGACAAGGGCATGTCTTCATATTCAGAGACCTCAGAGTCGTCGGACTCCTGGTCAGATAAAACTGCTGGGAACAAGTCTCTCTTCCTTTTAGAAGGGGTAGGCTGGCTTCCCCTAATAAGCATGATAAGGTCTTCCGCCATTTGAAGCATTTGAGATTGAGGCATGGAAGCAGGTGCTTGAGCTTGGATCGTCGTTTTTTTAGGCATAGTTCGTACCCTGGGCCCTAGAAACTCGGTAGTTTTAGAAAGAAATGAAGGCACGAAAGAAGTCGTCGGTTTGTGTCAAATATCGGTAGTGTGAAGAACTTCCTCTGAAGCCGGTGTCTGCTCAGCAGCTCCGGACCCATCCAAGGTAGAGACATCCGCAGGATCCATAGTGAAAGAAGAGTCTCGTGGCATACCGGACTCCGAACGGGTCTTGGTAGTGGCCTGCAAATCCACAGAAGCGGGCATCAGGGGCTGCGAAAGTGCCACACTGAGGACCAGTGAACTGGCGACTAGCTTAACGGAAGCATTGTCGGCAGTTTTAGAGCTGTGCGGTCTGTCTCTGTCTTTATCCTTACATTTTTTTCGGAAGATTGATAGTCAGATGGCTTACCGAAGCCATTTCAGAATACGGAGATCGAGAACAAAAATATTTAGCAACGATAAGGGCCCGACAACGTATAGTTCTGGCACAAAGCACAAAACCGACAGCGAGTGACATTGTGGTCTAGGCCTAAACAGGTGATGCAGTAAGAATGGAAATCTCAGTGTGGTATTTGCTTTCCACAGGCGAGACAATTGTTAACTTTTTCTGACATCAGTTAGAGCAAGAAAAAAGGATCCCCAACAGGGTACTTAGATTTATAAGACTTCAACTTCAATTTTGGAAACAAAAACTCAGATAGCAGCTGACCGGCACTCGTGCAAACTGCTTCTGCTTCGGGTTCCTCAGCAAGAAAGACTGATGTAATGGTGTCGGCTGCCTGTTTTTATACCACTGATGACCTGATGTCAGTCCTGCAGCGACAGCAACTAATTCAGAAATACTAAGCCTCTGGTATTCAGGTCAACTGAGGGCTACCCCTGGCAGGATAACCCAAGTGTGATGACTGCAACAGTGAAACATGAAGAACATTCTGCTTTCTTGAGAGATGCATTTGCTTGCATCTCCATTCGCTAGTTTTCTGTAATAGTGCCTGCATTCTTTACCTCATTAAATTTACACCTGCTACACCTATATTACACACTCTGAAGTTCTGTGACTCTGGCAAACATAAATTCATTCTCAGTAGTTCAAAAGCTCACTACCTTATCAGTTAATACCTGCTTGCTGCACTTACATACACTTCACCATTCATTGACAGCGGTTTGCTTTTCTCAAGTATCACTTCAAGATCTAACAACAGTAAGTACAAAGGGAATTTAAAATAAAAGGAGTGCCAGATTACATACTGGAAAACAAAAGTAATATTTACAGTCACTAAACTGGCACTGTGTGTAATTAAGTTCACATCAAGCCCAAGAAGTAAAGCGACTGTTCCTGATTTTGCAGATCAGCCCTACTTTGCTTCTCATTTTTCCACTGTTGTTCATATTTTTTAATATTTTCTGGTAAATCACTGGGGATTTGTGGCACACTTCTAATTATTCAGGAAATGCATACTGATGTAAAACCGGGTGGGCTGTTATTTTTCTAAGTGAATCACAGTCGTATTTCAAAAGTGTTCCTGATTTTGGGTTTATACCCCCACCCATTATTTTTGACTTGGTCTAGAATTCTTGAAGGAAGTTGAGAGGTATGGTGGCCAGACAACACATGAATTATGATTACACGTCCTGAATATAAAACAAAGATGTTCCACTGATCAAAAAGCACCAGCCAATAATGCTCTCTCTCTGTCACACACACATGCATAGACACACACAATCACAAAATGGCATTTGATGGTAGAAGACAGGGTCACAGATCAGGACTTTTGATTACTTTCAGCTTGTGGCAAAATTCCTGTATAAACTCCAAACCCGAGGTATCATATCAGAGATCAGGAAAGTTCACCACATCTATCCCCACTAGAACTTACTACTTACTGTAATTCACTTAAATGTTTTTGCGGACTAGAACTATAAAGTACGCTATGTACCCATTTACTATTATTTGCACATGACTTACTTTACAGGTCTGCATGTCTTACAATTACACCAGCAATCACTTGGTACAATGCAAAAGGACTACATAGGTCAGAAGGTGCCAGATAGATGAATGCAGTAAGGACACTGTGGTCACTATGGATATCGCTAAAATTTGATCAAAGCTATTATGCCTTGAAAATAGGACTACATCTGCTGAAAAGCAGACTATTTGGCTCAATGTATTTTCTATACTGTTTATTTTAAAACAGGTCTATAATATGTCAGACAGTGGTGTTAACTAACATCTCTCATTATATGTCTAAAAACTGATGTACGACTACAGAAGTATGTAGGTCATACATGTACTGTGCCTACTTTCATTACATATAGTCCACTTATATAGTTGCTGCCTTACAATTTTACCCCAGGACTTCACAGCAAATAGGCCTGGTCCTGGATATGGACATAAAAATTAATTAATTGATAAATAAAGGTTTCAGTTAACTCCATATTAGTCATGATGTTGTTATAAGAACCATCTCGTCACAGATATACTAACTTATTTTTTTCTACTGATGACATTTGCCCAATCCGTTCCTACCCTAACACTTTGCTGCATTCCTTACATTTAAGTCCTGGTTGCCTTATATCCTCTAATATCGTTACTTAAGGGTCCCTGCATCATTTACTATAGCTGCTGTTTCCCTTTTCAGGATTCTACCTTCCCAGCTGCATTGTTTTGTATTCTTCCAAGTTTAAGCTGCCAGGTTTTTCTCCATTCCTTCAATTTAAAATTCTTGAGTATCTCGCTTGTTACGTCGCAGGTCATACTAGGCTAATGACCACCAGGGTCTTTACAAGCCTAGCTATGCAACCCAAACCATTTGAGTGGATTAGCTAGAGCAAATTCAGAGAAATGCCTAGGCCTAGCACAGAAACTGAAAAAGCAATGCAGACAAGAAAAATGCTTTAACCCCAGATAAAGAACACCACCAAAAAAAAAATTACACAAAACTGATTTAAATGGTAAGATAAGTGCTATTATAAAACAAAAAAAATGTCCTTCTCTGAATGCAAAAATATATCAGCTTGTAGCAGTCTCAAGCTTTGTGTCATCAGTAAACAGGCAAACTCCCTTTAGGCCTTCTCCTAGATCAGGTGCAATTACTTTTTGCTATTAACTGTATTTTTAATACTTACCCACAGTCTTTCTCTTTATTCTGGGATGACAGGATGGCTTCCCACTCTGCAAATCAAATTTACTAGATATTCTGTTTTCATTTTACTACTTCTGCTCACAAACTTTGGCTCTCCAGGGACTTGCAAGGGCAGTACCTCCTGCCTTTGCATCATCATGTTTGTCACTCTGATGATGCAAAGCTGGAGCTTTCCTGTACTTCCTGCACTAGTATGCTGGGTCTCTTTCCTCTGTTTTTGTAAGTAAATATCTTGTTAATGCTGTACTGAGGCTGAATGCAGTACACGTCTGCTTATTAGTGGAACAGGTTTTGCATCAGCTTACATTTTCCAGATAAAATTAACAATAAATTATGTAATTCTGATATGTTTATCATTAGTGTCTGACTGTAATCCTCAGTGATTTACTAGAACATTGAAAGTTTTATGTGGCACGGACAGGATAAAAATTCAAGGAAAAACTGGGGGTATTCGCCAAAAACATAGACAGATAAACGAAAACTGAAGTAACTTTCACATGTGTTTACACAAAAAAGAAAGCAGAACACTTGGGGGTTGAAAATCAGATTAATTAACAACATGTCTCCAACGTTAAAATAGAAAATTAGACAGAAAATACAAAATTGCCCCAATCTGAAAATCATCTTTCCATATGCCTTTCTCCCTGTCTCTGACTAGTTAATGAACTGTGCTGACCCCAAAGTGATGTCAGGACATCAGCAGCCAGCCAGAACTTCCTATGGAGTAAACAACAAGGCCAGAACATGTTACATCTATTTAAGGCATTCTTTCGAAGATAACTTCCTTAAAAAGAAAAGCCAGAATGCAAACTTAAATGACAGAAAGATAGTTAAAGGTATGCAACTACGAAGGTAATGCATTTTGAGAACAAATGGGCTACTCTGATTTTGTCAGCTTGCATATGATTTTTAAAGGCATTGAAATGGACCCTCCTTTGTACTGATACCTCTGCATGCTAAAGGACACCATCTCTTTGCATGTGAAAAGTTTCTTTAGTATAACACTATCTGTTCTGCCTAGAAGAAGCGACGACAACAGACGCCGGACCTAGACTTTGGAATTCGGCCGACCGAGGACCCACCTGACAGCAGGAGAACCCATCTGTTATGACTGCAGCTGTATGCACGATGAACATCAGGTAGACTGCTGCCTGAAGAACAATGCCTTAATGAAATCCAGACATTCTAAGATAATGTTCATCAAAAGTGATTCATGATTTAACTGATACATCAGTTGTTAACATTTTGTAGTCACACAGACTGAAAATCAAGAATGAAAAACAAAAAGATGCACTAAACATGCATGCGAGAGGATGCACTTTTGTGCCCTTCCCACAGCTAAGAGCTGCATCAGTCTCAACAGAAATTTAATTAATTTAGTTTAATTCTACTTATTTTATCAAATTAAAATGGTAAAATAAAGGTCAGTCATAAAATCCTTGAAAACAAATGAATCAGGCACACAAATCAATCTCTTTTTGTACAACAAAGTACTTGGATACAATACAGGTAAGTATATTTGTCAAATAGGGAACAAATTGTTAAATTATAAACAGGTTTGTTAACACTAAACTACAAATAAGGAAACAAGGAAGCTTTTCAGAATTTTGTCTCCTTCAAAACACTAATTACAGTGATGAACTTACGGTTGGTTTGATACCTATGTACACAGTATTTTACCTGCTGTATAAACGATGGTATTCAAAGTATTGCTTTTTTGTCTTTTTTTTCCTGAAGATAGAGAAAATCAGTAATGCATGGGTTACAATCCTAATTTAGAATGAAGAAGTACAGTTAACATTTACTTATTTATACTTTGTTGACCAGGTTAGTCCCACTATACTAGTAGCCTCATGTCAGTGGAGACCTGAAGTGGTATTTATACTAATGGGGGAATCTGGCCAGGGCACTGGGGAACTTTTCCTACTTCTCATTTTTGCAAGTGGGACCCATTTTGGAGGAGCATTTCCTATTTCTGTTTCAAGCACAGAGGCAGCCTGGAGAAACAAAGAGGCAGATGGAGTGAGAAGGAGATGATGGAGTGGTGAAACAAAAGGAAGAAGCAAATATCAGGCCCTGAGAATGTGTGCAGGATTCTAAGGAAATGTTTCAAAGAAATCTGTTTGATGGAGATAAGTCAGCAAATGATGGATATATAATTACAACCCTCCAGTCAGCTGGGTTGCAGTATGATATACTTAAAGAAATTGTGGTGCAGAGTGAGCCAGAAATTAAAGGAGATGATTCCGGGGGGGGGGGGGGGGGCATTATGGAGAAAATATAAAAGGAGGATGCAGAGCAATCCTGAAGCATAGTGGTGAGATGGAAATGAGAACATATGCAGAAATGTAAAATAAGAAAAAAGTAGAGCAGCAGAAAACAAGGCAGAAGAAAATGAAACACACAAGTATGTGGTAAAGACTCAAAGATAAAGGGTGGGACAATGTAATACCTCCATTGGGTATAAAAGCACAAGACACAAAACATTTATACTTATTAACAAAGAGACATTTTGTGACATTATATCTGAGACTGTTTTTCAATGGAAAATTTTCTTGGAGAATATGAAAAAAGAAAGACTAATTCACGGAATCTTTATGTGATAAAAGCTTTTAACAGGGAAACAAAAAAGAAAATTCATGTATAATTTTGAAAAGAGGTAGAAAGAGAGACTTTGAAAGGATATTTGAAAACTTGATTAAAGAAGTACTGGACATTGCAAATGTTTATGACAAAGAAGGTTTAAGGACTGCCTGGCTGAGATTGTAACATTGTGTTAAAAACAGAAACAGAAAAAAATTATACATATACCAAGCATGATAAGTGTGGAGGGGAATAGGGGTGTCGTAAAATACTGGGGACAACCCAAATTATTATTTATGATTTTTTTTTGTGAAAAAGGACATTTGATAAGTAACTGTGACAAAAGAAAATGTTGTATTTGTGTGGAAATGGGACACAAAGCAAAAAAATGTGAACTGAAATGTTCAAATGTAACAAAATTGGACATTTGTGGGTGGATTGAAAAACTGAAAATAAGCATAAGGAAAAAGAAAGAGAAGAAAATGAACAAAGAGAAGATATTTCAGACAAAGCAGAAACAGAAGGAAACATTAGCTGATAAAAATAATTAAAAAGGACATAGAAGAAGGTTCTGAAACAAGTGATAAAGAAATAAATTGGGAGGTAGTAAAAGAAAAAAAATCTATTGGTAAAAGATAGAAAAAGAAAATTTAAAGGGATAAGTACAAAAGAAAAAAAAAAAAGAAAAGAAACTGATGAAAAATAATATATATAGCCAATGACTGGGGGTTGCTATAATGGTTAAAGTGTTTGACTCAAAGACACATGGTACAATGTTTGATTCTCACCTTTGGAAGGGAAACTGGCTAGGCTTAGAATGGCCTATTAAGACAGCTAGCCTAGTAATTAGCTATGAACTTCTAAAACAAAAAGGGGGAAAATTAAAATTTTAGAGTGCTTTCTGTAAACATGAATGATATCAAGAATATAGAAAGAAGAATAAGGATTTTGAATTGGTGTAATGCATGTGATGTAGATGCAATTGTATGAGAAGACACAAGAATTTTAACAAATGAAGAAAGATTGCAAACAGAGAAACTATGGGGAGGAAAGATAATCTGGAATTTGGGAAAAGAGAGATTTTTTGGAATAGCAGTATTCTACAGAAATACAGTAAAGATATTAGATATAACTTTAGCAAAAATGCAAAGATTAACCACTGTAGATTTAAAATAGAAAGAACTACACATAATTATAACATTATATGCTTATACCAATTGTAAAGAAGTAGAAAGCTTATTTCATTATATTTTAGACTATGTAGTGATAAATATGAATATTATAATAGGAGACTAATTGTGATAAGAGGTGAGTGTAAAAAGAAAAGAAATGACATAAGAAAAATATTGAAAGTTATAAGATGTGGTATGTTAAAGCTTTGGGATAAAAATTCATGGACTTACAAAAAGGCTTTATATAGAACTGAAACAGATTATTTTACAGTATCAGAAGGTTTAGCTATAAAACCAGGGGAGATAGCTGAAACTGGATCTTCTAACCATCTTGCAAAATGGTTATAGAAAAACAGGCAAATGAATAAAAAGTATACATGGGAAAGCATGGAGTGAAGAAGGAAAGAGATTAGTAATACAGTTAAGGAAAGATTGTACTACTATATGAAAATTTTATAGAAACTGGTCTGAATGGTGGATGATATTTAAGGGAAAATATAAAAAAAAAACAGTTTTTACAGTGGCAATATGATGGTGAGAAAAATAAAGAAAGAAAAGTATAAAAGAACATGCAAGGATGCACTGGAAGATTTAGGCTATAATGATATAATGTACTTTGACAAAGAAAAAGAATTATATGAACAAAATAAAGAAAAAAATATAAGAATTGTTATATAAGCAAAGATAGTTTTACAAGGAAAGACAAGAATTATCAAGTTAATTAAATATGACAGTATAATGAGAGAAATAAATGTAAAAGGAGAAATAGAAAGAACTCAGGAAAAGATTGTGAATAGTGTAGTGCAATATGTACAAGAAATGTTCAAAAAGAAAAAATGTAGTGAAAAAAATGGAAAGTAAAAAAAGTTAACAGAAAAAGAGAATAAAGAATTGGAAAAGGAGGTTTATTTAAATGAGATAGATAAAGCATTAGGTCAAGTAAATATAGATTTGGTTGGAGGACTAAAAGGACAGAGTATGAAATGTTTAAAAAAATTTAAAGGGAGTGGCAAAAAAGTATATTTTTAAAGAATTTGAATGAATGGTTAAAAGAAGGTTTTATGCATAAAGAATTACGTAGTGGAATACTTAAATTCCTATGGTGGGAGGAAGACAAGACAATTAAAAAACTGGAGACTGATCGTATTGAATAATAATGATTATAAGATCATTCTGAAAATAATACAAAAGAGATTTGAAACTAAAATGGAAAATATGGAACATAGTATATATAGTATAAAGGGGTAAGGTTGTCAAGAATTACTACGGACAGTTAGAGAAATAGCGGACAATATTATGCATAGAAAAGAAGTGAAAATCATGATAGGAGACCTATCTTTTCTGGAGAACATATAAATTATCATTCAGAAAAAATGCTAATTGATAAATTCAGTACTGATAAGAAAACAGCATACTTAGCAAGTATACTTATGTTGCCAACAGTATATGTATAGGAATTATTACAGCTATGGGGCTCTAGATTAAACCAACTAAAAAGAGGAGTTTTGTACATAAAAAAAGAAGGAGGTTTAGGGTTAATAATCTAGTGGTATACGCTTCACAGTACATGTATAGGAATTATTACAGCTATGGGGCTCTAGATTAAACCCACTAAAAAGAGGAGTTTTGTACATAAAAAAAGAAGGAGGTTTAGGGTTAATAATCTGGTGGTAAACGCTTCTTCATTACATTTGTATGAAGTGTTAAAGTGGATAAATGAAAAGATGAGAGATTAGTAGTAAAATTGTAGAAGCGTAAGTATGACAAATTTTAGGTAAAAAAAAGGAGTAAAAGAGAAAAAGAGTGTATAATGTTACTGAGAAAAAATATTTTTGTGGAAAATAAAAATTGATTCATAGGTCCATAGGATGATACCAGGCTATTGGCCCTGAGGACATTATAAGCCTAGCCAAGAATTTCATCCATGTTACCACAAAGTCAGCACCTGTTTTCCCTGTCCAGCAGGGACACAGGTGGGATCCCAGGGGTATATTTTCAATTTCCCATCCAGTCATCCAGGTTCCTCTTAAAGAGGGCTAGTGAGGTACTCTGCTTTACATAGAGAGGAAGTCTATTCCACAGATGGGGGAGTAGATGGGACACAAATCTATCCTGCCAACAAGTTCTATCAATGTCACAGACCAGGATGAGACTGTGTGTGCAGGTTGCTTGAGTGGAGTTTGACTTACGGATATGCAGCAACTCCACCAAGGATGAGTCTGAGACGGCCTTGTATGCCAGACACAGGTCACCTCTGAGCAGTCTGTACGAGACTGAATAGAGGGACAGTGATTTTAGCCTATCTGTATAGGATAGGTGTTTCAGGCCCTGGATTTTCCTGGTCAGGAACCTCTGTGGTCTCCCCAACTGCTGCATGTGCTTGGCAAGGTACATTTTGTAGGGGATATTGTACTCGATAATGGGTCTGATAAGGGAGGAATACAGGGAAGTTATGACCTCCTTGTTCCTGGATGAAATACACTTACTTATGAGGTGGGCCATGTAGAAAGTCTTCCATACAACAGAGGCAACATGGTGGCAAAAGTCAGGTTGCTATCAACCTGGGTGCTCAAGTCCCTCACGATTGACTGCATGCTTAGTACATTAATGTAACAAATAGTGGGGACACCATTTTCCCCAAAGGGGACAATGATGCATTTATTGGCATTCAGTTTGAGGCCACGCATCTGGCACCAGTCATTAGTTTAGTTAAGGCCCTCTTGGAGGATGTTCACATCACTATGGGAATTTATGACAGTGCCCAGCTTACAGTCAACTGCAGACTTGGTCAGCCACAGACCACTGGTTTTGGCTTGCACCTCAGAAAAGTATATCCCAAACAGTAAAGGCCCAAAGACTGATCCTTGGGGTACACTGTTTGTTACGGGTCTACTACTAGAGGTGACATCCCCTATTTTGACTGAGTGGGTTCTATCAGTGAGCCAGTTAGCTACCCATCTGGTAACATATGGGTTGATGCCAAGCTGGGAGAGTTTATCTATTATGCCCGAGTAGGGAATAGTGTTGAATGCTTTGGCTAGGTCAAGGTAGGCAGTGTGCACTACCTTGACCTCATCCATGGTTTTGGTGACGGTTTCAAAGAAGGCGACCGAGTTTAACAGGCATGGCCTCCCTTTGACAAAACCAGACTATGTGGGATCAAGCATTTGGAGGTTGCCAATATCCTTGCTTACAAGGTCCATGATAAGGCGTTCCATGGCCTTGCAGATCAGGCTAGTTAGGCTGATGGGTCTATAATTGCTTGGGTCAGTGGACACTCCACCTTTGTGCAGAGGGATGACAGTGGCTGTCCTCCATTCTGCTGGGATGAAGCTGGTGCACAGGCTTTGGTTGAATAGGATGCCTAGTGGTGCTGAGAGCTCTTGCCTGAGTTCATGTAGGACACAGCCAGGGATGCTGTTGGGTCCCGTGGAGGCTGTATTTCTTGCCTTTGAGAGGGCATTAATAACCTGCTCCCTGGTGATGAGGGGAGGGGGGCATGTGCTGGGAATGTCCTGGTTTACTGATGGGGGGGGGTACAAGGGGTGAAGTTTTCACTGAACTTGCTTGTCTGCCAGCAGGTTGGCTATATCTATGGTATTTGTATATGTGGTATTCTTGACCAAAAGAAAAGTGTGGTATAAGAATGTAATGATAAAACATCACTATGTAAAACCATGGGAAAATCTAGCAGATAAAAAATTACAAGTTAAAAAATAAGAAGCAAATGGTGGAATTAGAAATTAGACTGTCAAGATTTTTTGTGGAGAGTGGTAATAGTTAAATTGCCAGTAAAAGGAAATATGCCATATAAGAAGATATGTTTACATTGTCAAGAAGAAATTATGGAATGTGCTTTTGAAATGTCAAACAGGAAAAAGTTCTGGGGAAAACTATGTAAAGAAGACTTTTTGAAGATATAAAAGAAGTGGATAAAATAAACACGGATATGATTAAATATCGACATTTTAAGAACAGAAGTAAAGAATAGATTAAAAGAGTAGATAAAGTATTATTTTATGTTATATGGCCTATATGGAACAAAACAATAAATTAAATTATGTTTAATGGTAAATGGATTTTTGCAACAATATTAATTAAAATCAGATGGTGATTATTGAAAAAGGAGGGGGGATCTAATAGGGATGAAAATTTAATATGACTGTAAAGGGAATTCTGAATATGTGTAAATAGATTTGTATATCTACATATTTGAACATTTCTAAATATTTGTAAACATTTTGTAAAAACAGTTTTTTTATAGAAATAGAGGACCCTGACCCTACTCTTCTCATTAGGTGCCATGGTATCTTTTACATACACGTGAGCTATCACCAACTCAAGCAGATATAGCCTCAGTTTAATAACTCATCTGAAAAATGCCACACTCAAGAGTGTATCTACTTGGTGTGAGAATAGAATTTGTAGTCTTCTGCAGCAAAGGTGAATATGCTAACCTGTTGCACTACTAACATGAGAGATTATAAATGCACTAGCGAAAAGATTAATGGATGATCTTCTTTTTAAAGAAGCAGCAAGTTCATGCTTTTAATATATATAGGGTTGGTTTCTAAAGGATCTACTGTCCTGCAATGCTACCCTGAACTTTCTTTTTAGGACTTTCCTGCAGGACAAAATCATATCAGAGCAGGACTATCTCTATGAGCTGCCAGGCAATATGCTAGAAATGCTGTACTGTATATGGCGCACTATACCATGTACAGATCAAGGGATTCATACATAATTTACATTAAAGAACCCAATTATCTATGCATGGCATGGTCTGAAGCTGCCCAATTTCAATATGTAGCCCCCAACAACCTCTGATTGTGCCCAATCCCACAGCCATACTGCTGCAAGCAGGACAGGGTAAACTCTGCCATGCCTGCAGAAGTACAGCTAAAACTCCCACATGGGAGCACATCCAAGGGGCATACATAGTACAGTAAAAGCCTTTGTCACCTGGAATCAGCTACCATCCCACATTTGGATGTGTGAGAATGAGTTCCTATTTCAGATAACCTTGAGGTTTCATTAGTTTGGAAGTATCTGTTTCAAGCCTCCAAGATATACCTATTGAAGCTTTCAGTTCCTGAATTTTTTATTATTATAATTTTTGTATTAATATTATTACTATTTATCCACATACTTTTAAAACTACTCTGTTGAAGGTTACTGTTATTTATTTATTGTAAATGCTTAGATTTTAAGCATCAGGCTTTAAATAAATAAAACAAATAAAATGTATTTACAGTCATCCACTGTATACAAAGGGGTGCATATAAATAAATCCACATTGTGCATGCACATAGCCTTCTTCCAGGGAGACCAGTCACAGTGGGAGGCCTGTGTACAGCTCCCCCTGTAGGTCAACAGTGTAAATGCAGGCATTTTACATGGTAAAACCCTGCAATCACTTTGCCAATATACTGGGGGATCACCGTATTATGCAGAAAATTCCCACTTATAATTATACATTTGCATACTCCAACATGGTATACTTTCAAAGACTTTCAAGAATAAGGAGGAGCTTATCGATTTCAAAATCCAGAGAAGGCTTCACCAATCCTTCAGTAAAATGTATGGAAGGAGGAGCTGTGGAGTCCTACTGGGGGTCAGGCATGATATAACTGCTCAGGGTAGCATGCTACCCAAAGTGTAGAAGCCTTTGTAATCCTGTCCACGATGTTTCCAGAAAATAATACAATTATCATGTAGTAAGTTTAACATTCTGTAGCCTTTAAGATAATTTTTCCTGGAAATTGATTTCCTGAATATTTTTTCCTGGAAATTGATTTCCTGAATATTTTGTAAGAGTTATAGTTTTAGTTGATTTATTTAACAAGACAAAATAAAATAATGGAAAGGCCCGATATAGTACTTCAAAAGTTCTGTAAAATTATTATATTAAATTAACTATATTATAAGGCATTACACAGATATACATATTTACATAACTTCAGTGAAATACAATTATATTAAAACATCAACATTAAGCTGTAAGTATAAATAGTAATAAAGCAGAATTGTGGAGAACATGCTGGAGGCATAAATACTTATTACAGAGAATACTGCTTCTTTGGAATCAGCTTCCTTTCCATATAAAGCAAAGGACTTCCCTTACTCATAGGTTCATAGGTGTAGACTAGGCTAACAACCTCTAGGGACTTTATAAGTCTAGCTATGTAATTCAAATGTGACCCACAAATTTGATTTACATAGGGGTGATTTGCTAACTGCCTGTCCATCAGAGACATAGACACCAGTCCAGGGGTGAATTTCCGATCACCCAGACATTGAAGCTGCACTTAAACAGAGTTAGGGAGGAACTCTACTTCACGTGGACGGGAGCTGGTTCCAGAGAATAAGAATTCTCTGAAAAACATCTCTGTCTCTCCAAGATGTTCTCTATGTTGCAAGCAAAATTTAGGTCTTTTGATATGATAGTTCTAATGCTGTTTGCTTTGTGGATGTGCAAAAGATTCATCTAAACAGGGTTGAAGGATGCCTTGTACGCCAGACAATGATCACCTCACAGAGCAGGACTATCTTTATGAGCTGCCAGGCAATGTGCTAGAAATGCTGCACCATATATGGCACACTATACCATGTAGAGATCAAGGGTTTCATATATAATTTACATTAAAGAACCCGATTATTGATGCATGGCATGGTCTGAAGCTGCCCAACAGCTACAACTACAGCCGTCTGTACCATACAGAGCAAACAGGGCTTCAATGAGATCAGCACTGGACATTTTGTTTATTCACTGTATTCTTTTTGTAAGGGACCTTTGTGGATGTTCCATTTGCTGCATGTGTCTGGACAGATATATACCAAAGAGAGCATTGTGCAGGTCTGATGCAGGTCGAATACAGTGATGCTATGATCTCTCTGGACCTAGATGCCATGCCCTTACTTATAAGTTGAGCAACATAGAAGGATTTTCTTACTACCTTGGACACATGTTGTCTCTACCCAAAAGTAATTTGGACGAATGTATGGGAAACCACAAATTCACCTCCTGATTAAACATGAGGTAAAATGCAATTGTTCTGCCTGGCTCTGGGTTATTCGTACTTAGATCACAAGGGTCAAAAACTTCATGGGAGTGCAAGGCTAAGATTCTAAAGACCCTCAAGGATCAATAGCCTAGCTACCTATAAACCTGAATAACACTGCAATTTTTAGACAGAATTAAATCAAACAACAATTTACAAATTATGAATGTGAGAACTATATTAATCAAGTGTTATGGGTTCAGCAAAAATACAGTGCACAGAAAATAAGAAATAATTTATCACAGGATGAGACAGTTTTGTTGTGCATTTATGTCATTTGTTTTGTAGCAAGAGACATTGCAAAGTGTTTTATCTAATCTTAGGTACGCCAGTTTTATCACAATACAACTGAAACATCTGACTACTATTTCTGAATGGTTTATGTTTTTTTTTTAATTAGAAGGTGGAGGAGAAATGCAAAAGAATAAAACAAAAAGTCTACATTTCAATGTTTTTTCACCATTTTATATTCACCTTAGGCTTAAAAACCATGTTCACCAAATCCATCTTTTTCAATGATCACTTGCATTCATGTGTGGCCTAAACCACAGAAACATACCCTTCACTTTACTTACCCCTCTCCTCTTTCCATTATGCCTTCCCCTTTCCCCAGTTCGTTCATTTTTAATCTTATTTACATTCAATACGCAGAATGACTGAAATGTAAGCATCTAATCCTTTTGATTATTCTACTGACAGAATGCTTGCTTCATTTGTCAGGCAAAAGAAAACATTATCAGCTGGAACCAGGTCTTCTGTTTTCTCGGTAGTAGCAGCTTAAATAGTGAAGTTTTATTTACCTAATTGATACGGCTAAGAAATAGACTGCATAATAAAAAATAAACAAACAAATAGATACAACTTTGTAGGTTTCTCATATCATGCAGATTAAGAAAAGGATGACATTAAAAAAACATTTAGTTGTTACATTTTTAGAGCAAGAAAAAAGGATCCTCAACGGGGTACTTAGCTTTAGAAGACTTCAACTTCAATTCGGAACGAAAACTCAGGTAGTGGCCAACCGGCACTCATGTGAACTGCTTCTGCTTCAGGCTCCTTGGCAAAAAAGACTGGTGTAATGGCGTCGGCTGCCTGATTTTATACTACTGATGACCTGAGGTCAGTCCTGGAGTGACAGCAACTGACGCAGAAATACTAAGCCTCTGGTATTCGGGCCGACTTGAGGGCTACCCCTGGCAGGATAACCCAAATGTGATGACTGCAACAGTGAAACACGAAGAACATCAGTGAATACACTTGAACAGCTACATTTATGGTAAGTGTACACAGTTGTACTATGTTCTTCATGTTTCACTGTTGTAGTCATAACCTGTGGGAGGATTCCCAAAGCTGAGGAGAGGGGTGGTAGGATTAGTAGAAGACCTAGGAATGAGTCAGCATGCCCTGCAGAACTGCAGAGGCAAACCCTGCCCTAGCCTTAGAAAACAGAGGTAGGTGGTAATGCTTGGAATAGGTATGCACAGAAGTCCAGGTGGCAGCTTCCAGGAAGTCCCTGGTGGGAACTCCTCTGAGGAATGCTGTGGAAGTGGAGGCTGCCCTAGTGGAATGGGTTTGAATAGACTTGGGGCAGGGGGGTTCCTGAAGAGTTTAGTATGGTCCAGATAGTATCTGAGCTGTCTGTTCACATCTAATGAGTGCAGAATTCTTTCCCCCTTGTTGGTTAGGAAAGAAGGTGGGTAGATGTGCGGCCTGTTTGAGAGTTACATTAGATACCACCTTGGGTATAAAGGAGGGATTAGTCCTCAGGGAGACCCTGTCTGCATGGAGGATGATGAAGGGCTCAATGGCCATCAGCACCTGAAGTTCTGAAACCCTTCTGGCTGAGGTGATAGCTAGGAGAAAAGCAATCTTCCAGGAGAGGTATCTTAGTTCTGCTGAAGCAGCAGGTTTGAAGGGTGGTAAAGTTAGTTTTTCCAAAATATAATTCAAGTCCCAGGCTGGAGTGGGTGGCCTTCTGGGAGGTCTGATATTAGAAGCCCCTCTGAGGAATTGTTTAATCAAAGGATGGGAGAACAGGGACTGTTGTGTATCAAAATGAGCTGAAATGGCTGAGGCGTGGATTTTAATAGAGGAGAAGGAGAGGCCACTATTAAGTATCTCCACTAGGTAGTCCAGGATAAGAGGAATGGAAGGTTGTGAGGTACTGCCCCCTCTGGACTGGTTCCAGGAGCATAATCTTTTCCATTTTCCTGCATAAGATTTTCTGGTGCTAGGCCTTCTGGTCTCTGTGATAATGTCTAGGACCTGTTTGCTTAACAGGGGCCCCTTGTTTGCCTTTGGAGTATTAGCCATAGTTTGAGAGTCTGCAAGTCTGGCTGCAGCCCCCCCCACCTGTGTTAAGAGGTCTGAGATCAGGGGAAGCTGCCTGGGAGGCTATAAGGTCAGGCTGCACAGTAAGGGGTACCAATGTTGTCTGGGCCAATCTGGAGCAATGAGGATGGCCTTTGGTCTCTCCTCCCTTGTTTTGATCAGTACCTTGGGAATAAGAGGCAGAGGAGGGAATGCGTACACAAACAGGGTGTTCCAGGGGAAGGTCAAGACATCCACCTTCCATGCTAGGTGGTGATACTCCCGGATACATAATTTTTTTTCAGCTGATCGTTGAGATTCGAAGCAAAGAGATCCACCTCCAGAGTCCTCCACACCTGAGTGATTTGTAAAAAGATTTGTCTGTGGAGCTGCCATTTGTGGGGTTCCAGTAGGTTTCTGCTTAAGTGATCTGCCAGGGTGTTGTTGATCCCTGGTAGGTATTGGGTTATCAGGTGTAGTCCCATGGAAGAGGCTGTCAGCCAGAGGTTCATAGCTAGCCTGCACAGAGGGTAAGACTGGGTCCCTCCCTGTTTGTTGATGTATCACATTACTGTGGTTGTTGTCTGTTTTGACAAGGTGAACCCCTGGCTTGAGATGGGGTTTGAAGGATGTCAGAGCCTTTTGTACTGCCATCATTTCCTTCTGGTTGATGTGTAAGGGAAGGTGCTGGGTATCTCAAAGACCTTGGGTGCACCTGCCTTCTAGGTGAGTGCCCCAAGCTATATCTGAGGCATTGGTGGTAATGGTCTGCCTGGTTGGGCAGAGGGTGAAGGAAAGACCCTTGTTCTGGGCACAGGCCTCTGCCCACTAGAGAAACTCAGCCCTTATACAGGGGATCAGAAGTAAAGAGGTCTCTAGAGGTTGAGAGTGCTGACACCAGAAGTTCTTTAGGTACCACTGTAGTTTTCTCATGTGAAGCCTGGCCAGAGGAATTAGAAGGATGCAAAATGCCATGCACCTCAAGGCTTGCAGGAACTCCCTTGCAGTGAGGTGACTCCTGAAAGCCGGTTGGATAAAATAGAGAGGCAGGAAGCTCTGCTTTTTTGGGGATAGGAAGGTCATTTGGGATGCTGTGTCCAGCAGTGCTCCCAAGAAAATGATCTTCCTGGAGGGTGTTTGCCTTGATTTCTTCTCATTGATGGTGTACCCTAAGGAGGTTAGGACGGTTTTGACAAGTAGGAGGTCCTTGAGGAACTTTTCTTTGCAGACTGCCTGAATGAGGCAGTCGTTCAGATGAGGGTAAATTTGTATATTTTTCTATCTGCAAAAAGCTATGGCCGGGGCTAAGCATTTGGTGAAAACCCTGGGAGCTGCAGATAAGCCAAAGGGTAGTGCAGATAACTGAAAGGGTTATGAGCCTGTTCTGAAGTGAACGAATCTCCTGCAGGATTCCCTTATGGGGATGTGAAGGTAGGCATCTTTTAGATCTAGGGTAACTAACTAGGCATTTTTGTCAGCATAGGCAGCAGCTGCTGCAAAGTTAGCATTTTGAATTTTTAGAACCACCAGGAAGGTGTTCAGAATGGATAGAGCCAGGATGGGACGCCAAGTGCCCTCTTTTCTAGGAACAAGGAATAGTCTGTAATAAAAGCCTTTGCCTATTTGATCTGAGGAGACAGGTTTTACTGCCCCTTGGAATATGAGAGTTTGGACGCATTTCAATGCCTCTGCCCATTGATTTGGAGGTAAGTCTGGGTACCCTCTTGGAATTGGAAGTTCGTTAAAGGAGAATTTGTATCCCTGAAAAATGATCTTTAAGACCCATTGGTCCTTTGTTACAGAAAGTCAATTTTCTTTGCAGAGGGAAAGCCTTCCTCCTATTTTTTTTTAAGTGAAAAGAAGGTAGAGGGGGGAGAGGGAGTCATTAAGAGTTTTTGCCATAGAGGGATGGTTTAGAACTCCCTGCCTTTGGAGTGGAAGTGGTCCACTATTTGGTTCTCTGCTGTCCCTGGGATAGGAGTCTGGGTGGTCTATCCCTGCGGGGCTTCCCTTGCCCCTGTCTGTTAGGTGCAGGAAAGGACCAGTGTTTTGAGGGAAAATTCCTGCTGAAGCTTTTACTGTTTGCAAAGATTTTGCTTTGTCTTCCATCTTTTTAAGCACCTCTTCTGCTTTTATTCCAAACAAGCGGTCCTTATCCAAGGGTGCATAAAGTCATTTAGATTTGACATGATCAGGGAGAGGTTGTACCTTCAACCATGCATGTCTCCTAATGACAGATCCTGACACTGCTGCCCTGCTCGAGGCTTCTAGGATGTCATATCCACAATGTAATGAGTGCTTAGCCACTTGGCAAGTAGAGTGCAGTAAATCTGCTAACTCTTTCAAATTGGCACAGTCAGGAAAGGTTGCAATCTTTTGTTTTAATAGTTCCAAAGCATGTTGTTGATATTTTAACATGTGGAACTGACAGTTGAGTGCTCTGATAGCGAAGGTTGCAGAAGTGTATATCTTTTTACTCCATCTGTCCAGAGCCCTGGAGTCCTTGTCAGAAGGAATAGGATTCTTTGCAGAACTAGCCTTAGCTCCTTTTGGTTCCTGTGTAATGACCTCCGGGTCTGCAGCAGGATTACTGTACAAGTATTTGTGAGAATCTGGTACTCTAATACCTGTCAGGTTTTCTGGGAGCAGGATGGGAGGGTGTCAGGAGTTAAGCTGGATTCATGGAAGACATCATCAACCACCTCTAAGATTGGAGGGATCACCAAGGGTCTGTGCTGGGGCAGGTCTAGAAACTCTATTAGTCTTTTCTTAGACTGAGGGAAGTCCTGGGATTCCCAGTGGAAATGTTCCCTGAGGGTGTGAAGGGTTTCCCCAAAGGAAAGATCTTCTGGTGGGGAGGCAGAAGGAATGGATTCCTCTGCATCTGAATCCTCATAAGCAGTCAGAGGTTGTTGTTCCTCTTCAAATCTGAATAATCAGACTCCTAAGAACCCTGTTCTGTCAGTATTTCAGGAGAAAGGTCTCTTTTCCTTTTAGAAAATGTGGCCTGACTACCCCTGATAAGGGTGATACGATCCTCTGCCATTTTAAGCATTTCAGCTTGGGGTGGTGGAAGAGTAAAATGGTGGCTAGAGGTAGTTTTCCTAGGAGTGGCCTTGCATCTAGGCCTAAGAGTATCCATCAGTCTGAGAGAAACGGTAGTCGGAGGAGAAGGCGTCAGTTTTTATCTAGATTCGGTAGTGCAAAAAACCTCCTCGGAAGCCGGTCCCTGCGTCACAGCTCCAGGCCCAACCAAGGCAAAGACAACCAAAGGCTCGGAAGATGAAGAAGATTTCTGCGGTATATTGGACTCCAAGAGGGTCTCAGTAGAGGCCTGCAAAGGTATTGAATCGGGCATCAGGGGCTGCGAAGGCACCTCCCTGAATTCCAGAGAACTGACGACCTGCTTAGCGGTAGAGTCGTCGGAAGGCTTAGCCTTGTGTGGTCTGTCTCTATCTTTATCCTTACGTTTTTTCATAATGTCCATGGATTGCTGGCTGACGGATGCCATTTCAGAATGTGAAGACGGAAGACGAAAATACCTGGTACAATAAGAGCTCTACAATGAATGGTTCTCGTGTTAAGGAGGGCTCAGAACCGGTAATGGGGGATGTCGTGGTCTGGGCCTAAACAAGTGACGCAGTATGAATGGAAGTCTCGGTGTTGTATTTGCTTTCCACAGGCGAGACAATTGTTAACTTTTTTGGACATCGGTTAGTGCAAGAAAAAAGGATCCCCAACTGGGTACTTAGCTTTAGATGTTTTCAGCTGTACTTCAAACTCTGGTAGTGACCGACCGGCACACTTGCGAACTGCTTCTGCTATATCAAGAAAGACTGATGTAATGGCATCGGCTGCCTTCCTTTATAGCACTGACGACCTGACGTCAGGCAGCAAGCAACAGCAGCTGACGCAGAAAAACATTGACTCTGGTATCAGGGCCGGCCAAGGGCTACCACAGCAGGAATAACCCACAGGTGATGCATCAGTGAAACATGAACATCTGGGTCATGATATTTTTGACTTCTCAGTTTTCCATACCTTTTATACCCATTCTGAAATGCATTTTAAAAGTTCTGACAGCTGCATCCTGTATCCCTTTCCTAACGACTAAGAAGCATGTTTGTACAGCTGGTACAGACTGACAGAATATTTATATACCCATTGTACACACAGCAATTTTCAGCTAGTTGTACATGGTAGAATAGACCACAGTATATACCAGCTCTCTGTGGTGAGTGTGACTGTGTGTGTGCTTGTGTATACATGCATGTGTGCATGTATATATGTGTGTGTGCGCACATGCATGTGCATATCTTTCTGTAGTGTGTGGTACGTCTGTGTGAATTACTGCACATACAGATGTGTGTATCTGCATCTGCATGTCTGGCAGGAGCTTGCAAAATGAACAACAGATTATGCAGGACACAATAATGGACGTTTTTCGTTAATTAAAGAAGAAACACTTACAGGTATTTTGTTAATTTCATACGTTTACACTGTGGACCAAGTACTCATCCTTGTTACTGAACAGCTCAATGCTCCTACTGACTGGACACCTAACAGACACTGACAAATCTGGAATTGGGAAAACGGATGGAAACACCAGGTGGTTGACAGGAATTTTTTTTTAAATAGAATCAAATAAGCAGTGTAGAACGATACAACTACAAATACAAACCATACAAACCTCTTAGCACAAAAAATCTGGACAAAGCCTGACAGAATGGATGGGGGGGGGGAGGCCCAGATATAGGGACAGAATTTAAATATTGCTCTTATAAGCTTAGAAAGTTGCTAGAATAACAGGATTTGTCTTGGCATAAATTTGTTCTGAAGGATATGAAATCTGAAACACAAATGTATATCATTATTTAGTGACTTCAGTCTTCAAATCACCCCAGTAACTTTCCAGAAAATCACAAATTTTATGAGCAACAGATCAAAAATATGAGGTAAAAACTGGACAGTCTGTGAAAATCTGTACTGTTGAAAGGTGTGCTAGAAACTCAACAAACTGCATTCCCTACAAAAAGCACGCAAAGGAAAGTGAACTGAAATTAGTGCTTTAATTCCTTAAATTACTAGAACTTCTTCAGAATGAATTAATTAAATCCAACCTCACTTTTTAAATGCATTATAATATAATCACATGCCTTCAAAAATCCAATCAAAACTTAGTGATGTAATTGTATCTGAAAATCAATTCCCTACATTGCTCATCACATAATAAATCTCTAAAAAACATAATATGAATGTAAATAAAAGTGCAAAAATATGATTTTTATATATATATATATATATATATATATATATATATATATATATATATATATATATATATGTTAATATCTAATGTACTCAAATCTCTGAGACAATAAACATTTCATATTAATATGTTCACCGAGCTCTTTATCAGCCAAAGATCTAATTTGCCCCTCGGTTTCTTTGCATTCTCATCATACATTATAGTAACCTTCAAATTCCTTTAAATTAAGGTTTTAAGTAGGAATATACCTGGAAAGTTTTCCTTTATTTCATGGACTTGTCAAAAGCAAACTAAGCCAGTTAAACTACCACCAGCTGGATTACTGACAGAGGAATGGGCATCCCTCTTCTTACTATAAAGGGCTTAGAATCTGCATGCAATGGTGAATAAAGGTGGTGCTTGAAATGGGTAAAGTCTAGGTTTTAAACTGTTCATAGGTTTGCAAAGGACTATGCTCTTTATTTTAGCAATTTACACTAAGGCACAAGGTACTTACTATTATAAACAGGATGGATTACACTGTATGGCTGGGTACCACCCCCAGCGGGGCTATGTTTTACTGGTGTTAAAGAACTGCAACAGCAGCATGAACAGGGTGTTTAACTAATAAAACTGATGCAATGGTGGATTGCAAATGATAGATAATATTTACTTACAGGTTCAAAGGAGATTATTATGCTAATGACACCGGGGGTCTGTTTTAAGCCTAGCCACGCATCCTAAATGTATCTGAAATCCCCAAGATTATTTTAAGAGGTATGTGTAGGCTTGGCATGGGTGGTCAAGCATTTACGTGCTGCCTCTGCCTGCTAAAGACATAGATGCCAGACAAGGGTAAATTTCTGATCCACCATCCACTGGTCCAAGTTATGCTTGAAATGGGGTAGGGAAGAACTCCACTTCACATGGATGGGAAGCCTACACCAAAGAAAAGGCAGCCTCTGATACACATACCTGTCCCTCCAAGATATGTTATTTATGATCAGAAGAGGTTTAGGTCCCTAGACTGAGTAATTCTGATGTTATTTGTTTTGCAGATGTGCAAGAGGTGTATCAAAATAGGATCATAGGATACTTTGTAGGACAGACTCAGATCCCCTCTCAGCAGACTGTAGGAGACCAAGTACATGGAAAGGACTTTGAGGCAGTCCATGTAGAACATGTTGCTACACTCTCTACTCTTTTTGTGAGGAACCTCATGGATGGTCCATTTGTTGACCCTATTCAGAGCAACATACCACTTCTTAGTGTCAAATCACTTTGATTTCCACTCCACGAATATGCTGCTTAAAGTCTGACCTTTGTCAGTGTAGTACCACAAGGTGACTGGGACTGAATGTATTACAAGAGCCTAACACTCCACCTGGTACCACTGATAAAATACTAGTTTCTCTGAATTCATGGTAAATATCTTTCTGGCAGCCTAAAGAGTTTATGGTAGGAGTTCATAAGTCAACACAGTCCTAACACTGCTTCCAACTTCAGCAAGCTCCTCCCACACCCCTTCCTCCTCCTCATCAGACTATTTGTCATAACAAAGCTACAGCAGTTTAGCGCTGATCTGTTAAATACAAAGCAGGTGAAAAAGCACTGTTACACACACAAACTCACCGCAGAAAGACAAGGGCACTTAACACTTCTGACTCAAACATTCTATACTACAAATTCCTAAAACTATTCCAATTATAGCAAAATAGTTACCCACAGTTTTAGCCTAACAGTAACCAACTACTGGTATTCCCCACCATGTTAAACATATCCTTACTATATTTAATTCTGAGATCATATTAGCCTTCACCACCTCAGACTGCCAAGCTTTCACAAATCTTTGCATACTGTATACAAAGGGTAGGGGAATTGGGTGTCGATTTTCCTGCTGACAACCTTTAGGTGGGCACCAAACTTGTTGACAGTTTATAAACGAATCATTTTTGTTTAAGGTAGCAACAAGTTATTAGGCTGCTACATAACTCATTGCTACCATAACAAATCAAAACAAAAAAAACAGCAGTATGACAGTTTACAAGCTGTCACAGAGCAATCACAATACACACAATGGAGTGTTGATCCAAACAAGTCTGTTGCCAGGAAGCCAAACTCTGATGTTCATCGTGTTACCCTGCTGCAGTCATCACACTTGGGTTATCCTGTCGTCAGGCGGTCCCGCAGTCGGTCTGAACTCCAAAGTCTTGGTCCGGCGTCGGTTGCTGTCGCTTCTTCCCTGACGTCAGTGTGCCAGGGGTATATAAGAGGCATCCAACGCCATTTTCTTCAGTCTTTCTTGCCGCGTGGTGCCCGAAGCAGAAGCAGTTCGCAAGTGCCGGTCTGCCGACTCCTGAGATTTTCGAAGTCGAATTTCAGATCCGAAGTTGGGGAAACTTTTCTTGCCTCAGACCGATGTCAAAAAAAGTTAACAATTGTATTTCTTGTGGGAAGCAAATACCTCATAAGGACTTTCATTCTTATTGTATACTTTGCCTAGGCCCAGACCACGACGTCACTGGTTGTCGGTTTTGTGCTAGGTTCAATAAGCGAACTATAAAGAGACGCTTTGATTTCGCATGACATTACTTCGGTAGGAAATTTAATTACACTATGCCGTCGGAGCAACCAACTACCGGCGTGCATAAAAAACGCAATGATAAAGACAGGCAGCCTAGATCCAAGCCAGACTCCGAGGCCTTGGCTGGGCCGGTCGCCGGTTCACCGGTTTTCAGTGAGGCGCCTACGCAGCCCCTGGCTACCGCAGAATTGGAACCCCCGACCGCTTCGGATTCTCTGGCAGAGAGTTCTAGGCCGACACAGCCATTTTCTTTAGGCCCTACCGACGACATTGCAGAAGGAGAAGCTGGTGCTGTAGAAACACCTTCGGTTTCAGAAGGTATCTTCAGACCGACCACTCTCACCATAAAATCTTATGCTAAGCTTAAAACTCCTCTAAAACCAAAAAAGACTGCACTTCAGTCTCCAGTTCAAGGCCCCATGCCTAAGAAACAGATGCTTAAAATGGCTGAAGATTTGATTTCTTTAATCAGGGGTTCCCAACCCCAGACAAAAGGCTTGGACAAGAGGAGGATTATGCCTCCTCTGATCAAGTGTCTATTTCCTCAGGCTCCTCTGAGGAACAGGATTACTCCTTTCCACCTTATGAAGATTCTGATGCTGAGGATTCCATTCCCTCAGATTCTCCCCCTGAAGACTATTCCTTTGGGGAAACCTTACATACCATGAGGGAACATTTCCACTGGGAAGGTCAGGACTACTCCGACTCAAAGAAAAGGCTCAGAGAGTTTCTTTTACTCCCCCAGCACAGACCACTTGCTATCCCTCCCCTGTTTTAGACATTGTGGATGATGTTTACTTAGAATCTAGTCTAAATCCAGATTCTCTTTCTCCTGCTCCAGCCAAACCAGATAGATACTATAGAGTGCCTGATTCACACAAAAGCCCTGTTGCTGATCCAGAGACAATCTCCCAGGGTCCCAAAGGGGCTAAGGCTTCTATGGCTAAAAATCCAGTACCCTCCGAAAGGGACTCCAGAGCACTAGATAGGTGGGGGAAGAAGGTTTACACCTCAGCTACTCTAGCTATGAGAGCACTAAATTGTCAATTTCACATACTTAAATACCATCAATTCCTAATGTCTCAAATAAAACAAAAGATGAGCACGCACCCTCAACAGTCTGAATTCAAGGAAATGCAGGATCTGTTGCATGCAGCTGAACAGGTGGGCAAACATATTTTACAATGTGGATTTGATTCCTTGGAAGCTTCCTGTAGAGCAGCTGTTACTGGGTCTGTTATACGTAGGCATGCTTGGTTAAAGGAACAAACTCTGCCTGATCATGTTAAAGCAAAGTTACTAGATGCACCCTTACAGCAGGATGTCCTATTTGGGGTTAAAGCAGAAGAGGTTTTAAAGAAAATGGAGGATAAGGCAAAATCTATGCAGACAGTCAAAGATTTCTTACAGGTACAGCCCCCACACTTCAGCAGAAATTGGCCAACAAAAAATTGGTCCTTTCCAGCTTCTGACAGACCACAGAGGGGTAAACACAGGTGCCCAAGGGGCAGAGGACAAGCACAAATCCCTTACAAACCTCGACAATGGGGCACTGCACCACAGAAGGGAGGAAAAGACAGGTCCCAAACTACTAGAAGGCAAATACAATGACTTAAACCTCAAACTGCCAAGCAAAACTCTCTTGGCAGCTCCCTTGGGAGGAAAATTAGTACTTTTTACAGACAACTGGCGCATCGTCACAAAGGACAAATGGGTCCTAGACATTATCTCACAAGGATACAGATTCCATTTCCACATCTTGCCAAGGATAAAAGGAATGCCAAACCTGCCACAAAATCAATGGGCAGAGACACAAAAACAAATTACAGCTCTCATGGACATGAGAGCCATTCAACTGGTACCTACACAGGAGCAAGGCCAAGGATTTTATTCAAGGCTCTTTCTAGTTCCCAGAAAGGACAATGCTTGGAGACCCACTCTGGACCTCTCAATTCTAAACACCTTCTTGCAAGTACCCAAATTCAAGATGCTAACACTACAGCAGCTTCTTTCCATGTTGGGCAAGAAAGCATGGCTAGTAATGTTGGACCTCAAGGAGGCATACCTGCATGTCCCTATCAGACAAAATTGCAGAAGATACCTCCGTTTCATTGCAGGTTCAACCCATTACCAATTCTCTGCACTTCCCTTTGGCTTATCTACTGCGCCCAGGGTCTTCACAAAATGCCTGGCACCAGTAATTGCATACTGCAGACAAAGAGGAATTCAAATATACCCATACCTGGACGACTGCCTCATCCAAAGCAGAAAGCAAGGACATTCTCTTACAACATCTGGCTTTTGTAAAACACCTTCTAAGTTGCCTAGGGTACACAGTAAATGAAAAGAAATCAAAACTAGTACCCTCACAAAATATGACATTCCTGGGTGCCAGCTTGAATACAATGGCCCAGATGGCTTATCTGACGCCAGACAAACAACTACAACTGACTCAATACTTCAAAACAATGGCAACAAAGACCCAACTCCCTGCAAGAAAAATTCTGCAGGCCTTGGGCTTCATGGCAGCTTGCATACTACTAATACCATTTGCAAAACTGCATATGAGGAAATTACAATGGCACCTAAAAAGCGTATGGACTCAACACAGCCACAGCTTGGACACAATGATACCTCTCATTCCCTGCCTTCAACAGGAGTTTCTATGGTAGTCACAGGCATGTCACCTCAAAAAGGGTCAGCCTTTCACCTTACCCCCAGCCAGGCAAACTATGACAACAGATGCATCGGACTATGCCTGGGGGGTACATATGGCAGGACGGTGCGTTCAAGGCATATGGACTGCAGATCAAAGGAATCTGCACATCAATCAAAAAGAAATGCTAGCTGTACAGAATGCCCTGACAGCCTTCAAGGACCTCTTACATTCAGGACAGCTTACAATAAGGACGGACAACACCACAGTAATGTGCTACATAAACAAACAAGGGGGTACACACTCCTACCCTCTATGCAGACAAGCAATGACCTTGTGGAACACAGCACTGGCTTACCAAGTTCAATTACAAGCTCAATTCCTGCCAGGAAAAAATAACACATTGGCGGACGACCTAAGTAGAAACATCATGGATCCCCACGAGTGGAAACTGGATCCACAAGTATTTGCAATGATAACTCAAAAATGGGGGCACCCAGACATAGACCTGTTTGCCAGCCCCCAAAACTACCAGCTAACAAAATTTTGTACAAGGACATTTCACCAACAAGCTTGGAAAGTGGACGCACTCTCCTTCAGTTGGAAAAAGCTGACAGTATATGCCTTCTCTCCATTGCCCCTTCTCACAAAGGTGCTGCTGAAAGTCAGGATGGAGAGACCCCGAATGATACTCATTACCCCAGACTGGCCACGCCAGCACTGGTACCCACTATTAAGGAATATGGCCCAGGGCCCACCATGGATTTTACCAAAAATTACTCATCTGCTCACACAGCAAGACAGTCAGATTCTACACAGCCAGCTCAAAACCTTAAATTTGGCTGCATGGCAAATCAACTAAGCAACCAGCCAGCTCCTCTTTCACAAGCTGTTATGGATGTTATTCTGGAAGCCAGGAGGCCCAGCACCATGAAAGCCTACTCAGACAAATGGAAAAGGTTTTGCGCCTGGAACCAAGCTAAAGGTGCAAATATCCTTCAGCCAGACATACCTCAGATTCTACAATATTTAACTGAGATGTTACACAAAGGGCTTTCCTTTTCATCTATTAAAATCCACACCTCAGCTATTTCAGCTCACTACAACACGGATCCTCACTTATTTTCACATCCACTTCTAAGGCAGTTTCTCAGAGGGGCCAAAAACAGTAGGCCTCCCAGGAGAGCACCAACACCAACTTGGGACCTCAATTTAACTTGGGACCTCAATTTTGTTCTGGAAAAACTTACGCTACCTCCTTTTGAACCAGTTTTCTCAGCTGACTTAAAGTTTATATCATGGAAGACTGCCCTGCTGCTAGCAATTACTTCAGCCAGAAGAGTCTCAGAGCTTCAGGCACTAATGGCAGTAGAGCCTTTCCTCATTTTTCATCAAGACAGAGTTTCTCTATGAACTAACCCCTCCTTTATGCCTAAGTGTGGCTCTAAATCAAACCATCCATTTACCCACCTTCTTTCCTAATCCACAGCACAAAGGAGAAAGACTCCTGCACTCCTTGGACATTCACAGGCAACTACATTACTACTTGGATAAAACTAAGGTTTTCAGAAAATCTGACCAGCTTTTTGTATCCTATGCTACAGCATCACAAGGAAAGGCTATCTCAAAACAGACCATTTCCAAATGGATAGGACATTGCATACGTTTTTGCTACACCCACCATGGAAAACCAGTTCCTGCTAGCATAAGGCCCCACTCTACCAGGGCAGCAGCTACATCTACAGCCTTCCTCAGGGGGGTGACAACCAAGGATATTCTGGAAGCTGCAACTTGGAGTTCAGTACACACCTTCACCAAACACTATCACTTACCACTTTACTCTAAGACTAGAGCTGGCTTCGCCACTGCAGTTTTGCAGGGCCTTCTAGCCTCCTCTAACCCTGTTTGACTCCACCTCCCATCCTTAGCTTTGGGATTCTACCCAAGTGTGATGACTGCAGCAGGGTAACACGATGAACATAGAACAGTTTTGTACCTACCATAAATGCAGATGTTCGAGTGTATACCCTGCTGCAGTCCAGGTTACCCTCCCCCCATCCCCTCTGACCTAACTAAAACATTTCAATACCTTAAAATCTGATACAACCTTTGTGGTGTATTTGCTTATAACTGGAGGGATGTTTTGTTTGTGCTAAACTTTTATTATTGGTACAATCTACTAACCACCTTTTGGGGGGCACTTGACATCTGGGGCAAGAAAAACTGAAGAAAATGGTGTTGGATGCCTCTTATATATCCCTGGCGCACTGACGTCAGCGAAGAAGCGATAGCAACCGACGCCGGACAAAGACTTTGGAATTCAGGCCGACTGCGGGACCGCCTGACGACAGGATAAGCCAAGTGTGATGACTGCAGCAGGGTATACACTTGCACATCTACATTTATGGTAGGTACAAAACTGTACTTTTCTACAGCTCTATCCCACTGAATAAAATCCATGAAGTAAATCTATACAAACACTTATTTGAGAAGTTAAAAAAATACTCAATTCTCTATAAAAAGCAGAATGGATTTTGGCCTCCATAAACAGTGACAACAGAGCTGTCTGTTCAGTCACCAACCAGGTCTACTTTTATTTAAAAAGTGGACACTGCTGAAGAGAGGGGACTTCTTGCATGGGGATACAGAAGCCTTTGAAAATGAAGACCGAAATTGCCAACTAGATTCATTACAGACGTATGGCATGGGAGGTGTCCTCCTTGATTCAAAAACTACTTTTCTGAAGGACGTTTTCATAGTCTCAGACATAACATCCTCATCCATTGCAATGTTTAAAGCTAAACTGACACAAGGCTCAGTGTTAGGCACCTCCTCTTCTTAATTTAAATTAACTGCCTCTTCTCAGGCTTACCTACTATAATCTGTACAATGTACACTGGAAAATGAATCCTATTCTAGTCAGCACTCTCTGTTATAGGGTTTGGGAAGCTTCTGAGAAGAGTTCCAGCTTATTTGGAACAGTATGTTGTTGTTGTGTCTTTTGGCTTTTCCCGGTTAGGGGTCGCCACAGCGGAACTCCGGTCCGCTAATGATTGGCAGTAGATTTTTACGTGCAGAGTTGCCAGCCCTGACGCACAACCTTCAACAAAGGTACGCCCATTCACGCACGTCTCCACACAGAAGACGCTCTAGCCGAGAATCGAACAGGGCACCGTCTTACTGTGAGGCGACAACACTACCACAGCACCACCACCGCAGTTCATTTGGAACTGCATGTACAGAACAAAAATGTCAATAAGCAGCTCAAAAAAGCTGTCACAATCTTCTAATATCATAATAATGAATCCACAAGGAACAGCAGTTCAACAATTCCAAACATAGATACATCTGAGTATTTGATATTAGCAACACCTTGACATTAACTATCACAAAGTAGGTATCACCTATAATGTTCTGTAAAACCAGAAACTTACAACAGGCTAACTAAACCTCAGAAAAAAAAGCATAAGATATAAATGCTTAAACCTAAATTAGAGTATGCACAACCTATTGAAACATTCATTTCTTCACACAATTCAAGAACTCTCCAGGTAGAAGATATCAATCTTCACACAATTCACGAACTCTCCAGGTAGAAGATATCAATCTTCAAACAATTCAAGAACTCTCCAGGTAGAAGATATCAATCTTCTACCTGGAGAGTTCTTGAATTGTGTGAAGACTGATATCTTCAACCTGGAGAGTTCTTGAACTGTGTGAAGAAATGAATGTTTCAATAGCAGTTGAAAGGGAATTTTATGTTCCTTTTTCGTAGTTTTCTTCCGATGTAGAGATTTTGGTTGTCGGTGATGTGGTGTCGGCCATGTGGTTGTCGGTGTTGTGAGATTCCGATCTTGTCAGGTAGATTCGCTATAACTTATTATGAGCTTGTAAATATCGCATGTACAGCTCAGAAGTTTACCATAATCGTGTGCAAGCTGCATATACTGTATATAAATGTATCACCCTCAAAAGGGTAACAGTGAACTCGGGTGCAAGATCCTGCAAAGCTGATTACAAACTAAAAATTGTCAGCAAAGAATAACCACAAGACGTTCTTTAATTTAGTGAAGAATATCAGAAATCGTAACTAGCATAGTACTAAATGTATCTCTAATAACATGATCCATTCACTCACTAGCATTATTTGCAAGGTAATGGAAAACATCATCATGGACCTGGGACATTAGGAACTTACAGTGTCTATACTCTATTCAGCTTGGCACTGTAATATGTATATCATGACTATTAAACCTACTCCACTTCCCTGAAACAGTCACTAGGCACTAGATAAGGGTAACTGTGTATACAGTTAAGGCTTCTGATACTATACCATCAAAAGCTATCAAACCAATAGGTATCAATCAGTAAAATGGCACTCTAACCTCTCTCCATACTTCACAGTCACCACCGGTGTACCAAAGACTCTATTCTTGGACCCTTCCTCCCTATCATTCTCATCAACACTTTCCATGCATCTACACAACAGGCCTCCCTAATAAAATACACAGATGACTCCGCACTCATATGCACACCACCAGACATCCACTAAAACATGGCTTTGTAACTCACAACTTGCACTCAACTCAGAAAAAAAAAAACATTTTTTTCAGCAAATCCCTCGTGCATGAAAAAAACAAAATTAATAATACAACCACTGAAGCCATACCTCATAGCAAATTATTAGAACATACCTGTTCTGTAGTCCTCACATATGCTGTTTTGAGCCGCTGCCATTCTTCTTCAACTCCACCTATTTCCTCCTGTTCTTAAGATGGTAAAACCCTGAGTAATTCTTTGAACCGTTGTACTTTCTCTCCAGTCAACTTCCAGGTCTTCTGCCTGGTCTCTGTTAACCTTGGAGCCTTCTCTGACCACTGCTTGCAGCTGATTGTGGCAACCAGTGGTTTATGTCGTCAGCCAGCTGTTTCAATAGGGATGACTTTGCAATTCCTAATTCTACCCCAGTGCCCTTTTCTTACTAGGAGAAAGTCTACCAGAGTTGCATGTTGTCTGCTCTTGTATGTGATCTTGTCACTGTCTCTCTTAATCATGTTTTGGCTTTTATTGCCATACAGAAGTCTAGAATGGCCTCTTCTTTATTCCTGTTGCCTACCCATGTGGACCCAGGTAGTCCTCATATCCTGTTCTGTCTGCCCCAATATATGCATTCAAATTACCCATTATTAAACTGATTCACGTTTTCCTGCTTTATCTAGTAGGTTCAGCAACTGCTGTCTGAATGCACTCTTTTCCACACTATTATAGCCCTGCTGTAGGGCACAGGCTGAGTTTAGGAATTCTCATTAGGCTGGAGTCTGATTGCCATGAGTTTGTAACTAATTCTGATGTAATCCCTCACTGTCTTCTGAAGCCTCTTCCTCACTGCAATTCTACTATTCCTCCTGAGTAGTAGACTCTAGATCCCAAGCCAAGTGGCTTTATTGCACTACCCCTCCATCTTGTTTCCTGGATACAAAGGATGTCCAGCCTCCACCTTTCCATCATGTCATCCACTTTCAAGCTGCATCCTGTCAATCAACTCACATTTAGTGTATCAATTTTAGTTCATGTTAGCAGGTTGACTGGTGTTATGTCCAACTTTCGCAGGCATCCCAAGCTGGGCAACTGTACACCAGCCAGCCAGTAGCTTACTGACCCAGGGCTGCTGCACTTCATCGCAGGCACACACTGGACAATAGGGCCACATACACCCCAGTGTAGGTCGGAGTAGTCCAGTTCCTCAACCCACTTATCAATGGCAAATATCTAGGCCCATTTGTCCATGCGACTGAATCACCTACAGCCATATTTTACATTATGAGGGGATAGTCCTACCACAAAATGCAGTCTGTGATCCATGTTCTCCTATAATGAGGATACTGCATTCCCAAAATGGTTGGTTTACCCAACCTTTCCTCCTGTAGGGCACCATGTAGAGTCTGTGCTGCTGCCCACAGCTCCATTCTTTGGTGAGTTTTAGATGGAAACACTCAGCATGTTTTTTAGAAGTGAGAGGAACCGCATAAAGACACAGGGAGAACATGCAAACTCCAAACAACCATTGGCTGGAGGTCAGGATCGAACCTTTTACCTTCTGCATGGGAGAAGACCTTAAACATTATGCTAACTTGACACAACACAGGAAAGTATACCAATTACCTCAGTAAAATGTGTATAGAACCCATTAAAATTTCAAATACTTATTAATCTGGTATTTCATTAGCTCCACCGGTATTAGTATATTATAAATAAGTGAAGTCTGTGAACAGTTGACCACTTCAGCTACATCTACTTTTCTGCTGTCTGATATTTCAGCTTGCCCCTACATCTTCAAAAAAGCAAACAAAAAAAAAAAAAAAAACAGTAGTAGAATCTGAATTCCCAAACAAGATGCAAAATATAAAAAAAAACTGTGTAGCTGTTATGCAACAATCTAGACAAAGGGAAAGTAATTATGGTTCCTGGGACTCCAGTTATACACTTAAGAAAACTGAGCAAAATACTACAATGTGCAACAGAAATTAAAAGGATGACTACATTTCCTGAAAGAATTTTAAAAGAATTGTCACTGGTATTGTATAAAATAATGTGTTCTCTTGCATTCCCAAGACCCTTCTAGTCGAACTGCTTGATTGTGACTTGACAATGGAGTAATTACTGCATTGCCAGAAGCATTGTTGGAAAATGACCAAACCATCAAATGCTGTCTTAAGTGTGCTTGAAATCAGACCATAGCTTTTGTAATGGATTATTGACGAACACTGCACTTTCAGTAGAAGAAAAATGCATGCATTCATGCAACACACAATGGGCTTACTCTTGAAATGATCACTAAGGTGTTTTACAGTTCTTTTGCCTTTGCTGTGTGCGTACTTCACTTTAACAAACCTCTCAACTGTACCTCATTACAAGAAATGTTCCTCTTATTTAGAACCTTAAAACTTCTATTCCATGCTGGCCACATCAAAAGGACATTCATTGTTAAAATTTTATTTTAACAAATATCCATGGGAATACTGAATCTATTAATTCATCAAAATAATATATTTTGAAGCACTAAGAAATAGTTAATAATCATGCTGTGAGCTTTCTTGGAGTCACTAGAATGTTTTCCACATTTTGTCCATTTGTTTTATACTGCAAAAGGTCATGCTCCATATTTTGGAGATGGCACTTTGAAAGCAATGTTTTAAAATGTCCCTCATCAATGCACAGACGGAGACAAATAGCAATATTATAAATACATATCCGGTGGTGGTGCTGCAGTAGCATTGTTGCCTCACAGCAAGACGTTGTCCCGTTCGATTCTCAGCTACAGCGTCTTCTGTGGAGACATGCGTGAATGGGTGTACCTTCGTTGAAGGATGTGCGTTGGGGCCGGCAACTCAGCGCATAAAAATCAACTGCCAATCATTAGCGGACCGGAGTTCCGCTGTGGCGACCCCTAACCGGGAAAAGCCGAAAGACACAACATAAATACATATCTCTACTCACAGCATTTTGCAACACCATGTAGTACTTTAGAACAGACAAGATAGTTTGCCAATATAGTGAATGTCATCAAACAATTGCACTTCAGGTACAATAATTTATTTGTCTAAAATGGCTACTTTAGCTAAAGTATTTTTTTCCATAGAGAACTGTGAAGTCTGCATGTCCTTCATGTGTCTGTCTGGGCTCTTGCTGGGTGCATTTCTTCCCTCCCACAACACAAACACATGGCAAGTTAAAGTAGCACCTCTCGACTGCTTATAGGTGTGTGTGTGTGTGTGTGTGTGTGTGTGTGTGTGTGTGTGTGTGTGTGTGTGTGTGTGTGTTTATGTACCCTGACCCACACTGAAATGACTTCACATAAAATAGATATATATATTGCAAACAAGTTGCAAGTATATAGTGAGATATTAACCCTTCATGCTAAAGTAATAAATCATTGTATGTTGTACAAATGCATGCATTTTTTATTCTGCTGAAGATAGTGCTCATCAATAATCCATTACAAAAGCTATGTTCTGACTTCATAATTATGTGATGAGCCCCTCTTTACCCTGAACCAGTAATCAAAGAGGCCAATCCTCACCATTGACACTAGTGAGAGACCGTCACTAAAACAGGAATGGATTTACACAGTATTTCCAGTGCAGCTCTCTGCAACAAGCACAGTTTTCCTCAAGAGAAGACCCGGAACCTGCTCCAGACCTGGGACTGAACTCTCTGTTTCTCCAGATCCCAAACAAGACCAACCTTGAAGCACTGTGTCCTGGTTCCAAGTATCTGACGCACACACTTGAATATCTGATATGTAACTTCACACACACACACACACACACACACACACACACACACACACACACACACACACACACACCTGGGAAAGGCTGGCACAGACTCACCAGCTGTGTCCCCCCTCTCCAGACTATAAGGTAGATTGCTGCCACCAGTCCGATAATCTAAGGCTCTTAGAAAGGATAACCAATTATGCTGTGTCAAATTAATACTGATTCAAATGGTAGAGTGTGACTGAAGCAGCAAGACTTATCAAAGTGGCCACAGTATCAATGAAATAAGCACACGTATGCTCTAGATGATAAAAGTAATCTCTAAAAGACCAGCCATAATGAAAAGGTATAACAATATTTAATAATGGATAATAAAAATAGAGAACAGGAGAATACTTAATATTTAGTAGCAATAAACAACAAAGTTATCCGTGACAGGAAACAAACATAACACTGTTGGATAGAATCTCACAGATGCAGAAAAAGAAATAATACTAAACTAATCTCTCTGTACTTTTCTTAACTGAACTAAAGAGAAACTGTCCCTATGTCATGTGGTAATGTAGTGTAATTGGGATGTATTCTGAAGAAGTTTCTCATTTACTGAAACGAAAGCGCTAAATAAACTTGTGGTGGACTGTATCCTGGTTCCTGTTTGTCTTTTTATCAGAAATTGTCCCTAGTTAACTCACTTAGTATGGCAAGGCAAGATGTTCTGCTCAGATGCTCACTTCCATAAGGCAAGATGAGATATTACACACTGACTGAACTGTATAACTACTAAATGACTAACAAGTGAGCAGTGATAAGTGACATAGATTTTTTTATATCAGGCTCCGAAGAAAAACAAACAACAAACTGCTGCTACCAGAGTTCCGTCCTCAGTTGATTATGGAATGATATCAGATCTAGTCACCTGACTCTGGCACAATAAACATTCAGAACTCTGTTAAGATTCTGTTGCAGCATTTTAACATAAGCAATTTTTTTACAAATCCATTTTAATACAAACAACTGTACAAATCAATGTGGCAGTCAAATGACATAAAATTATTTACAAAATTTCACCCAGCCAATCTGACACATGCCACACATGCACTGTCTCACTTCTACTGGCACAGCTGGAAATACCTCACAAAGTCACAGCTTATCATTCTGTTTATCCTATGATGATAAATTAGACTTGATTTCTAGAAGCCTAAGAATGTATAAGATGCCAGAAATAGCTATCATTTCTTCTACCTGAAGCACAAATGCTACAGATTAGAGCAGTATTTCCTTTACTCTAACTGGAGCTATTTGTCAAGACTTACTTTATGAGATACCATAAAAAAAAAGAAAAAAGTTTCAGATCAGATTCAACAGAAGAAATTAGTTCCAACTGATATGCCTTAACCCAAATACAGAAAATGTCCACTTGTCCATGGTTCTAGTACTGGGATTCTGGGATGAGGACAGTATAGACATCACTCTTCCTGAAAACTCTAGATTACTCACAACTACTATAAGCACAGAAACCAAGTGAAGAACTGCAGGAAGTCAATGTCTGGATAACATGAAACTTGCCTTAGGATGATTAGTTTCCCTGGTAGGTGAGGCAGCAGAATATGGAATCAGACCTGCCAGGTTCAGTAATGAGCTATGAGGATAGTATTTTGGGAACAAATTTCAGCATCACAGGGAGTTCAGTCAGTCACTTGTGGGATATACTATAGCATGGAACTATCCTGATAATGGAGTGAAGCAAAAGAAGTTTCTGCATTTGCAGTTGGTTGGGGGTGTGAACAGGTCACAGCAGGGCATCCCTCTTCTGCAGAAAAATGTCCTCAGCTTAGAGGAGTTGAGGACCACTTGCTGTGAATGAGTAATTTTCTGCTCAGTTTGTCCATTAATAAACTGAACTCCCACTGGATGTGAACACTGCAAGTAAAAAATGAAATGGTTCATGTACATTGCCAATTCCCAAACTCTTACAGCTTGGAACATGTTTGCCTGTTTTTTTTAATATACCATACAACTGTTACATTGTCTATGTGTATGATGAAAATCCCTGATGGTAAGTAATCCTGCAACACCTGAAGTGGTGAAAGAACCACATCTGCAGTGCATACAGTTACAGATAAAATCTATTAAGAATGGCCTTGGGAAATCTACCAACTTTCCAGAACCTTGATGCACATCAAAAAGCATCATTAGCAACACACGCATATAAATAAATCAAGCAGTACAGTTTTGAAAATAATTCCCTAAAATGGATATAAAACTACCTCAGTAAAAGAACATTCAACAACCTTAATGGCACTAGCCTCCGTGTCTGATCAGGGTACTTTCAAAGTGTGAGTTCTCCAAGGATCAGCGCTGTGACCAAAGCTCTTTGCCTCTGTTTCACTAATGACACTACTGAAACAATCCAGTCCAGTATAATCACCCTCAGCAATTCAATCTCAACTAAAAATGCACTTTTCAGCTACATGTCAGTGGTTCAAAGCAAATAAGTTGACACTAAATAAAAACGAAAAAGCCTTCATGCTATTTGGAACCCATCAAAACACTTAATGACGGTGTTCATATAACAATAACAGGCAATTACAATACTGAACTGAAATAGGTACAAAAGTACAAATACTTGGGTATTCCACTAGACCCCTCATTTGCTTCTACTCCTCAGACAAAACTGATTATCAATAAAGTTTTATGTCAACTCAAAACCTATTTCTTGATTTCTAACCACATAAAAATTGTAGCTAGACCGACTAGGCAAGAATGTCTTAAGCCTATGTTTGGCGCATATTCTGCCAATAACAGCCATTAGCCTAAACTATAGTATTCGCACAGCAACCCTGCTTTCAGTCATTAATAAAATATGTACATCCATTACCCTCTATAACAGGTATGAACGCCACTGTATAAGCCTTAGTAAGGCTAATTGGTTCCCATAACTCTCACCTCTTACAGCAAGAAAACTGGACAAAGAAATAAACAATGGGAGGGACAAAGGCACCAAAACAAGGACAACTTTTAAATATTGCTCTTACATATTTAGAAAGTTAATAGAATAACAGGTTTTGCATTTTTCTGAAGGATATGAAGTCTGAATCTCAAATGTCCGTCATTATTTTCTGACTTCAATCCTCAATGTTTTGTCAGAAAACAACAATTTTATGAGAAAGAGGCCAAAAAAATGAGACAAAAATCTGGACGTTCTGCTAAAACCTGTACAGTTGAGAGGTATGTATTACAGCTGGAATCACACTTCTGGCACATTTACCTTTAAACTCTGCTGCAGATGATACTCTTATGTTTTATCAAACAGAGTTAGCACAAAATCCTCCACAACTACTCACAGGTACAAGACAGAAAGCACACAGTCCTTACAATATCCTCAATTCCACAATGCTAAACAGGAAAAAGTCTTCCCAGAGTTAGTCCCAGCTTAAAGGAAACCATATACCAAATGAAATCAGAAGGATAAATGAATTCAAAACATTCAGAAAGAAAGTACAGTTGTGTAAAATCTTACCATAACTGTAGATGTCCTTCTCTTCACTGTTGAAGTATTCTTAAAATGAGAGATCCCCTGCCAAGGGCAGCTCGACATCCGGCCAGTATACCAAAGCCCTTAGGGTGCTAACATATGCTCCCTGCGCAAGGTGTAGGGCATCAAGGTGACATCCGGATGTATCATCCTCAGAACTGACAGCCCCAGGAGGAACACCAGCCCTAGGATACCAGAGGATAACATACACATCCAGAGGGAGAAAAGACAAGGGGAGGAGGGAGGGAGTGAATACTGCAACAGTGAAAAGGAGGACATCTACTGTTATGGTAAGATTTTATACAACTCTGCTATGTCCTTCCATTTCACTGTTGCAGTACTTAACATGAGGAGGAGTACAAAAGCTCAGGAAGAAGAAACAGAGAAGGAAGGGCCAGTAGAACCTTCTAGGAACCCATGAAGAATGGCCTTAGCAAAACCAGCTCTAGCCCTGATAAGCCATCCAACTTGTAGTGCTTGGCAAAGGTATGCACCAAAGACCAGGTAGCTGCCTCAAGGACAGAATTAGTATCCAAATCCTTGAACAAAGCACCAGAAGAAGGCACAGTCCTAGTAGAGTGAGCCCTGACCACAGAAGGAAGGCTCTTACCATGAAAAGAATAACAAAAGGAAATGGCTTTAGAAATCCAAGAGGAAATAGTCTGCTTAGAAATTGCCAAACTTAATGATCTAGGATGAAAAGAAACAAAAATCTGATCAGATTTTTGAAAAGCTTTTGTTTTGTCCAAATATATGCATATCCAAAGTGTGCATCACTTTCTCACTAGCAGATTGTGGAGAAGGGAAAAAATAGGCAAATTAATAGACTAATTAAGAGACAACTCATTCACCACCTTAGGCATAATAGGATTGATAATAAGGGATACTCTGTCCTTATAAAAAACAAATAAAGAGGATAAAGCTCAGACACCCATTTGGCAGAAGTAATGGCTAACCAAAGAACTGTCTTCCAAGAATAATGCTGTAAAGAAGCTGAAGCTGAAGGCTCAAAAGGAGCTGAGTCAATTTCTCCAAAACAAAATTAAGATCCCAGGAAGGAGGAACGGGCTTCATGGGAGGTGTAATATTAAGACACCTTTAAGAAACTGTTTTGCCTCAAACCTAGAGGCCAAAGGAGGAGCTAAAGGCAGACAAGCAGAAACAGCTGAAATAGCTAAAAGGTGGGTTTTAATAGAAGAATCTGCCAACCCAGCATTGAGCAATACACACAAATAAGAGAAACCAAAGGGACATCCACAGTAGTTGGGTCCAGGTTACAAGAAATACACCAAACAGAAAACCTCTTCCATTGGGACAAGTAGGATTTCCTAGTAGTGGGTTTTCTGGCCTCCTGCTGGAACTGCAGCACGTCCTCAGAAAAAAGGTGTCTATGAGGAATCAAAACCCATCACCCACAGTGTCAGTCGAAGTGTGGACAGGTAGGGATGGATGAGAAATCCCTTGTCTTGTGTGAGATGATCCACCCTGTGAGGTAACATGTGATGATTGCCCTTGGCTAAGTGCACAAAAAAAAGGGAACCAGTGCTGTCGCAGCCAAAAGGGAGTCACCAGCAAGATTTTGAAAGCATCCTGTTCCATTCTTGCACAAGACTTTTGGAATGAGAGGAAGGCATATAGAAACATCCCCCTCCATGAAAAAGATAGGGCGTCCACTTTCCAGGCCAGAGTACATGGATTCCTGGCACAAAATTGAGGAAGCTACCTGTACAGAGGGAGGACAAAGACATCCACTTGATATTGATGTGCTGCTCCTTCTGCTGCTGAGGAGACCAAAGGCCTTGCACACCTTTAGGTGTCTGAAGGAAACCCCCAACTCCCATCTGGGGTATCTGTGAACAGCTCCTGAGAGGGAAGTGAGGGTTGAAAGGGAAGCACTGGATTCAAAGTCAGTCGGTGAATCCACCACTGAAATTCCAACTTGAGACATGGAAGGAGGATTGGAAACTTTAGAGAATGAGAATGCTGAAGCCAAACTGACTTTAGGTACCACTGAAGTGTTCTCATGTGCAATCTGACAAAGGGAAGCATAGGGATGGTGGATGCCATGAATTCCACAGCCCTCAGAAATTCCTTGGCTGAAATCAAGGCCAGAGGAAGAAGGGACTGAAAAAAAGAAATCAGAGTCAAAGCCTTGGGAGGAGGCAGGGATGCTAGCATAGGAATAGAGCCTGGATCCTGCATCCCAGAAAAACATGATCCCGTGACTGGGACAGAAAGGACTTTTGAAAACTTACAGTGAACCCCAGGCCTTGTAATACAGTGATGACCCATTGAAGGTGCTGTAAAAGAATCTCTGCAGAGGAGACTTGAATAAGCAGGTCGTCTAAACAAGGAAAGATCTGAATGCATTTGAGCCTGCAAAAAGCAATCACAGGAGCTAGGCATTTGGTGAATACTCTTGTGGCAGTAGAGAGGCCAAAGGGCAAAGCAGAGAACTGAAAATGCAAGGAAGCAGCAAAAAAAAAAAATGTAAAAAACTTCCTGAAAAGGGGACAAATAGGGATATGGAGGGTAAGCATCCTTGACATCCCGAAAAACCATAAAACATGGAGGAAGCAGTACAGGGAACAAAGTCTGAAGAGATAACATTAAAAAGGAAGGAATCTTCTGAAATGTATTCAGATGAGAAAGATCCAGAATGGGTCTCCAACTACCCTCTTTCCTGAAGACCAAAACCAATCTGGAATAAAACCTCTTCCCCCTTTGAGCAGCTGGGACCTGTTAAATAGTTCCCTGAATCAAAAGACTCTAAAACACCTTTGGAAAAGAGCACAACTGGTCTTGAGGTGGCTGAGGAATGCCCATGGAGGGGGGGGGGGGTTCCAAACCATGAAATACACTTGGCGAATGATAGAAAGAACCCAGGAATCCTGGGTTACATTTAACCAGAAAGGAAAGACGGGAAGTGACAGAGAAAGTTGATGTGAGACAAGAATGTGGCTGGTAAGAACTGGGTAGTCAGACAGCACCTGGTTTATCAGGAAAGGAAGGTTCATAGTGGTTCATAGAAGTGGTTCATAGATTAGGGTTGGGAGGATGGCCTAACGGTTAAGGTGTTTGCCTTACAAACACAAGGTGCAGGGTTTGAGTCTCACAAGGGATAATTGGCTAGGCTTAAAATGGCTCACAATGGCAGTTAGCTTAGAACTAATCTATGAACCACTTCTTGATTTACAGGAAAGGAAGGCATCTGAGCAGGATGGGGTCTGTGTACACTTAGCTGGAGGAAGCCTTCTACCACCCTTCTTGCCTTTAGGAAGAGGACAAGGCTTCCTTCTAACAAAAGGTCAGCTTATTAGGATAGTTTCTCTGGAATTTTGGCATGGGGGAAACAAAAATATGTTTCAGTTCCTGTAACTCCTTGCTCTTCTCTTGCAGGGACTTGAACAAATCAGCTGCAGCAGCACCAAACAAACATTTGTTGCCCAGAGGAGCATCCATCAACTTAGCCTTAATATCATTAGGCAGAGGTTAAAGCTGAAGCCAGAAATATCTTCTCAACACAAAGCCAGAAGCAGCAGCCCCAGAGGAAGCATCTGCCGCACCATAACTACATTTAATGGAATGACGAGCTACCTGGGAAGAAGTCCCTAACAGAGACAAGGCAGAAGTCTTACCCTCAAAAACAGGAAGGTCAGAAAGAACCTGATAAAGGACAGCCAAAACATATTTGGTCATATGAGTCTGATAATTAGCAGACCGCAAGGCTTGGGTGGCTGAAGTATAAACCTTTTTACCCAGCCTTTCCATAGTCCTGCTGTCCTTATCAGAAGGAAGGAGCTTAGTCGAGGGCAGTAATTTAGAAAGCTTGTCAGATGCCACTGAAACTACTGAAGAGTCAGAAGATGGACACTTATAAAATAATTTGCAGTCATCAGGCACTTTACAAAACCAATCTGTTTTTAGGGGCAGGGGGCTGAGAATCTGAGCCCTGAGACAAAAAAGAAAAGGCATCCAATAAAGCAGCCAAAACAGGAGGAACAGTAGAGGGTCCAGGAGACTTCATTTGAAGGATCTCATAATATCTCCTCCAAACTTCAGACACTTGGGAACAATCCCATTTAAAAAATGCCATCATCCTGGCAATGGTGTTCCCAAAGGAAATCTCCTCAAAAGGAGATTCAGGGCTAGCAGACTCCTCTTCTTCACAGCCATACTCCAAAAAAGAAGGAATCTGGGTAGAATAGGCCAGAGATTCCTCATCAGAATCCTCTTTTTCCTGAGAGGAATCCTGATCCCTAGATCTCTTGAGGGGGGGGGAGGATGACCAAGGAGGATCAAGGACAGAGATCCCCTGAGAAGGCTTCAAAGCCATAAGCGCATTGAACAGATCCTGTGTAAAATTCTGCCATTCACTTTTAGACTCTTTAGGAGCAAAAGAAATATGTTTTGTCTTTTGCTTCTTTTTTAAAGAGATGTCTGCCTTATGAAATGTAGAAGGCTCTGACGTTGGCCTACCTTCAATAATCATAGCTGGGGCTTCCTCCCTTACCAGTATCTGAGGAACCCTTCTAGGCTCTTTGGTGATAATGAGCAGTGGTTCCCCCTGAACATCTGAAACGGATATTTACAAGGCCTCTGAGGATATGCAAGAAGATGTGCAAGAAGCCGGATCCATGCCAGCCTTTGAACTGGTCGGGGCAGAGTAATCCAACCCAGGAACTGGGCTATCCTCTGAGCTTTCACCAGCCTTGAGAGAGACATCTGGTGAAGGAGGCACAGACGAAGAATCTAACCTGACATTTTTGGCCTTCTTCTTCAAAGATGGCTGACCCTCAGGTGGGGAAGTACCTTCCATAGTGTCTTTCACTAAAAGCTTTAGATGCTGGTTTTCAAGATAGGTAGTGAGGGATGAAAGGCAACTACATACGGTCTTTGGAACAAACGCCTGACAAATAGTGCAGGACTTATGGTCATAAGAAGGACCTAACCAAAACAAGCACTGCTCATGACACTCTTTATGGGGAATCTATCTCCATCACTGGCATTTATTTGTGGATGACAAGAAACCCCATAACAACACAAATGCAGAAGTAAAAAAGTATAAGAACCCCCCCCCCCCCGCCCCCACAACAGAGCACTTATCTGAATGGCTAGGTAAACCAGCAATGACTCAAGTAATTAGACTGACAAAGTTCTAAGGATATGTCCAAACATCACCTTTATGCCCTACGCCTTGCGTGGGAAGCATATATGTGACATATGGCATATCGTTAGCAACCTAAAGCTTTGGTATACTGGCCGGATGTCAGGCCACCCTTAGCAGGGATACCTCATATTATAAGTACTGCAACAGTGAAATGGAAGGACACCCTTACACATGGAGAACAACAACTTAGGACATGGAGGAGTTTCAGGTCACTGTCAGGCAGTATTACCCTGGATTTGAAGCAAGTTTAGAGAATCAAAAGCAATCAAAACAAGCAATGCTGTCATCACTGAAGCTTCATCAGAGCACTTAAACTGCATGAGATCCTTAAGGATCAGTGTTGTGATCGATGTTCTTCACCCTTTTTTAATCTTCTGTCTCTTCAGGCTTTGTAGGATTCCTATCCATCTGGCCTACAGATACTGGTAAAAAAATCTATGACAATAGAATATACTGAAGAAATGAAAGCAATTAAAGTCCTCAAAGCATCAATTGATGGTAGACTCATTTGAAGTGGCACCACAAAACAGAGGGCTGAAAGGGAAACATCAAACACCCTAGAGTGGAGAGATATAGAGGCCATGCAAAGTCTAGTTCCAGTATAATAACCTGATAAACTTCCTCTCTGCCACAAATACTGCTTCTGCCCACTTCCCATAATCCAAGCTAAAAACTAAGGGAGGTGGGGGCATGTCTCAGCATTAGCGGTCTTCACATCAGAGGTTTATTAATTATATGTGTTGCTCGTCCTGTCAGAATAAAACAGATGAATAGTTGTAGGTTCAGTTCAAGCCGCTTTATTATATACAAACACATCAGGACTAAGGATTCGTAACTTAAATGTAAATAAACTTGTAAACAGATTGACTACTGCACTCATACATGTTAACACTCAGTCTGTTCTCACAAAATGGCACTGCTGCCTGCACGTGGTCTCTATATTTATATGCACGTGCCCTCACTTTGAAATGCTTCTTAGAGTTACAACACACACACTGTTCTACAATAAAGATCCCTTTGCTTGACACCAATTCAGGCAGTAACACTGTCAAATGCAAACATTGTGAAGAAACATTTTCTGAAACAGTGTTAAGTGGAACCAGAGAGGTAATATCCCTGCTACCTTAATAAACTCATTCTTTATTTGCAGTTCCATAGTGAAGAGCATACCTCAGACCAGGAGAAGGAACTTGATCAGGGTCAGTTTGTGCAGCTGTATTAGCAATGCCAAAGGGTAGCTATACTAACTTCCTTAGAAATGTCACTGTTGTTTGAGTTGTGACTTTCCCCAAGACAAAACAGACACTGAAACTGCCTATCCTGTAACAAGATATTCTCTCGCAGGGATAAAGCAAAACCCCTTAATATATGATAAAGGCAATGCAAATGCCCATAACTCCAATAGACAAGAATAGTAGCTCCTCCACAGAGAAGCCAATAAATTGTGTACAAAGACAAAAGCCAAAGAAGGCAAAACAATGCTGTAACACTAATGCTACTGACACAAGCTCCTCAGCAGGAACAAAAGCCAGACTTTTAAATTAATAAACAGCCAAACTTCTCTCTATGACAATACACAACAGTAGCAGAAGGCATAATAAGCAACTTTTAATGGAAAAGGAATGAGAAAGAATTAGTCCTTAAAAATGGGTTGTCTTGGGCCCAAAGAGGAAATACTTGACCAAAAAAAGGCAAACTTTTTGCTGAAAAGTGAAAGAAATAGACAGGTGAGTATACGAATACTGACCATGGAGGGTTTATCGACTGTCTGTAAAAATAGAAAATATCTTATTGTTTTATAGACAGGTGAACAAGAAAACAGTAAGAAAGAGCAAGAAAAGTTTTTGCAACACACAGCCTTGGAACACCAAAAAAAGATCAGTATGCCTGGGATTGCACTGGAGACCAAATTTTGATTTAAGAACAGCAACAAATCTCTGAAGAGGGGGTGAGAGAGGCAGAGAGAGCTAGCACATTCACTGTGGGTTAGGGGGAGGTACCCAGTAGCCTAGAAAAGTCTGAAGCACCGAGCAGTCCTAATGACTATGGCCTTAGTCTTACAGGTTACACAGAGAAGATCCACTCCTAACAGATCTGGAGGATTGCTTCCAGATACTTGATAGCTTTCTAGAACCTGTTGAGCCCCTTCAGATACTTAAAGGAAGCTTCCAAGCCCCCCACCCCATGTGCCTCCTTTCTCTGAGACAACACAGCTCTTTTTAACTTGCACCATGTTTGATGCCCTCTGCCTGCCTCCATCCTGTCTATGTTCTTGCCAATATGACAAAATGATGAATACTGTCCATTGGGGTTTTATCACCTGCCTGCAAAATCTTCTTGTTTTATACTAGTGAAGCTTCTTGTTGTGTGTACTAGCATCCCAACAGCCTTCACTGCTACTTTCTCACATTTCTGTCCAGCCTTTAGTCAATGACTATTGGTATGATGCCCTTTTGCAATACACTTTGTTATCAATAAAAAGGAAAAATTTGTCTTCCACTCTTTGTACAATGTCACCAAGACAATGAGAAGGATTGACTGGGCACAGAGCCTTACAGCACCCCACTGGTTAACTACCACCATCCTTTCTTTGCAGTGGATTCCATTTACTCTTATTTTGCATGAGTTATCTCATGCTATGACCTTAGAATCGACTCTGTTCACTCATCTTTCATGAGCTACCAAGTCAAATGTCCAGCAAGTCCACATACACACACACACAGATACATTAATATGTATGTATATATATATATATATATATATATATATATATATATATATATATATATATATTAAATAAATACAGATGCATTTATACATACACGCAAACACTGTATACAAGTAAATTTGAGTAAATGCACCTTTGTGTTACATACAATTCACTGACACATTGCTTTAAAACACAACTAGTTGACAACACATTACCTTACACACACACAGTATCAATAGCATTTACCAGGTTTGTCCATTTACTCTATTGCTGCTTGCCTTTAACCGCCTGTTCCAAAGAGAAGACAACAGTGATAGTTGCAGCACATTAGTCCAAGGGATATTGTCATCATGAGCTGCTGATCTGCATGCAATGTTACCCTTACATCTCTGCTTACCACTGCCTATCTTGTATCAACACACTACACTATGCATTACCATCACAAGTATTTTACATGAAAGTGAGTATTTAAATTTAGCTTGTTTCCATCACAAACAGGGTATTTTTTCACTTTCAGCATATGAAAGAAATTGCACTTTACTTTAAATATACAGTCTTGGCTTTCTGCTCCCTACAGCCATACGCCATGTATTATATGTCCTTGCATTATACCCGAAACACATAGAATAAGTTAAACCAATTATCTAGGCTTCGCATATTTTAGCACATGTCAAAGAACCCTTCCAAGCTGTGCATCTTCCTGCAATGACAGACATCAGTAACAAAAACACGAGAATTCCTATATGCCTGACTTCTTCGTAGGTAGTGTTTAGAAATGGTTGTTGACGCTTTCATTTCAGACAGCTAACTCAGCACCACTTTTTGACAGCATCTCACACTCCATATTCACAGCTTTCACTACTCTAGCTGATCTGCATTTACAAAGCAACAAGATAAAAGGAGCTATATATGCATATACGAATAAATAAATAACCTTTATGACTCCCCCACACCACAATCATCACCTTTGTCAAGATTTGGTAAATAACCTCCTCATGCATTTTTGATAGTACTCTTCTCCAAAGAAGTGTTACTTTTATTTGTTTTATTTGTTTTCTTATGTTTTAGTACATTGCCTTACTTATTTAATTACCTACTGATCTGTTTATTTATTTTATTACTTAAAAAACTATGAGTATAAAGGCTGCACACCAAACAACAAATATAAACACGCACAAGTGAGCATGCACATGTGTGCGCGCGGACACACACACACACACACACACACACACACACACACACACACACACACACACACACACACAAAAAGGGGCTCAACGCCTGTATAAGTCACACCTCTTATGAAGGTGCATGGCCAGTAACTAAAAAAAAACAGTGGGGTAACAGTTCAACTCACAGTGGAACCATTTCACTGGTAAAACAATGGAGAAAGTACAGTTGTGTACACTTACCATAAATGTAGATGTTCGAGTATATTCAATGTTGCAGTCCTAGCCAATGGGTTATCCAACTCCCGTTAGCCCTCGATCGGCCAGAATACCAAAGGTAAGTAAAAATTATGTCAGCTGCCATCGGTTGTAAAGGATGTCAGGGCGTCCGATAAAAAAGGAGGCAGCCGACGTCACTTCCTCAGTCTTTCTTGCCATAACAGTCAGAAGCCCCCAGAAAACAAGGCTTAAACTAAATATAGCCTGTACCTTAGGAAAAGAGAAAAAGGGGGAAGGAGGGAGGGAAAGCAGGCCTGCAACAGTGAATACACGCAAACATCTACATTTATGGTAAGTGTACACAACTGTACTATGTTCATCGTGTTTCACTGTTGCAGTCCTAACCAATGGGTTGATTACCAAAGCCCAGAGAAAAGGGAGGAGGAACCAACAGAATCAAGGATTGGAGATAATGCCCTGCACAACAGCAGTGGCAAACCCTGCCCTGGCATTTGAAAACAAAGGAAAATTATAATGCTTTGTGAAAGTGTGAACAGAAGACCATGTGGCAGCTTCCAAAATGTCTTTAGTAGGGGCAACCCTTAAAAAGGCTGCAGAAGTGGAAGCTGCTCTAGTTAAGTGGGTCCTAACCCCTTGAGGAGGAACCTTGCCATGAAAGGAACAACAAAAAGTAATACAATGAGCAATTCATTCAGAAATGGTTTGCTTAGAAATAGCCTTGCCCTGGGCTCCAGGGGCAAAGCTGACAAATAGCTGAGCTGATTTCGAAGGTCTTTAGTCATGTCCAGGTAAATCCTGAGCTGTCTGTACACATCAAGAGAATGAAGGATCCTCTCACCTCTATTTCGAGGATTAGGAAAGAAGGTAGGAAGGTGTATGGACTGATTAAGAGTCAAGCTAGAAACCACCTTAGGCATAAATGAGGGGTTGGGTTCACAGAGAGACTCTATCTGCATGGAAAATAAGAAAAGGCTCCACAGCAATAAAAGTCTGCAGCTCCAAAACCCTCCTTGCTGAAGTTATAGCCTAGAGGAAGCCAGTCTTCCACAAGAGAAACTTTAAATCTGCAGTGGCAGCTGGCTCAAAAGAGTTTTGCTATAACAAAATTAAGATCCCAGGCTGGAGTAGGTGCCCTTCTGGGAGGTTTTAAGTTGCAAGCACCTCTGAGAAACATTTTCATCAGCAGATGAGAGAAAATGGGTTGTTCAAAAGAACAATAAACAGAAATGGCTGAAGCATGGATCTTGACAGAGGAAAAAGAAAGACCACCCTGAAGCAAATCAGCCAGCTATTCCAGGATCAGAGGAAGGGTAGGCTGAGAAGAAGATTCCCCTCTAGCCTGCATCCAAAGAGAGAATCTTTCCCATTTGCCAGCATAAGACTTCCTAGTGCTAGGCCTCCTGGCCTCCTTCAGCACATCAACCACCTGCTGGGACACGGAAGAAGAATAGGATGGAGTCATACAATGAGCCAAGCTGCCAAATGGAGAGACTGAAGAGGATGTAGAACGTTTCCCCCTTCCTGAACCAAAAGATCTGGCCTCAAAGGAAGATGCCAAGGAGGAAATTTGGAGAGACCGTGAAGCAGTGGATACCAATGCTGCCTGGGACAGTCCGGAGTTATGAGAATAGTCCATGGTCGTTCATCCCTGATCTTCAATAATACTCTGGGAAGAGGAGGGAAAGCATAAACTGACAGCAGAGTCCAAGGGAAGGACAGAGCATTCACTCTCCAGGCTCTGCTGTGATGCTGTCTGGTGCAAAAAAGAGGTAGAAGATGGTTGTCCTTATAAGAGAAGAGATCCACTTGAGGAGTGCCCCAACATTGAATGATGCTGTAAAAAACTGCTCTGTTCAGCTGCCACTCATGAGAATCCAGGATCTGTCTGCTCAGCTGGTCTGCCAAAACATTGAGCCTTCCTGGAAGAAACTGAGCTAAGAGATGCAGGCCCAGGGATGCTGCTATGGACCAAAAACTCATGCTCTGTCTGCACAGGAGGTAAGAATGAGTCCCTCCCTGCTTGTTGATGTACCACATGACTGTGGTGTTGTCTGTCCTGACCAGAAGGGTCCCTGGAGAAAGAAGATGCTTGAAAGCTAGTAAAGCCTGCTGGACTGCCATCAACTCCTTTAAATTTATGTGCAGGTGCATCTGCTGGGCATTCCAACTTCCCTGTATGTATCTGCCATCCAGGTGAGCTCCCCAGATGTAGTCCGATGCGTCTGTAGTAAGAATTTGCATGGCCAGGGATGGGCAAAAAGGCATGCCTTTGTTCTGTAGACAGGCTGTTGCCCACCAAAGAAACTCTGTCCACAGACATGGAAGCAGATGAATTATCACATCCAGGTCCTGTGTGTGTTGACACCAAGTGTTCTTGAGGTACCATTGCAATTTCCTCATATGCAGTTTTGCATATGGAATCATGAGAATGCAAGAGGACATGAATCCCAGAGCTTGCAGGTATTTCCTTGCAGGGAGCTGGGACAGGCTTGCCAAATCCTTGAAGTAAACTGAAAGAGTTGTCTGCTTCTCCTGAGTGAGATATATCATCTGGGCGGCTGTGTTCAGACTCGCTTCCAGGAATGTAATTTCTTTGGATGGCACCATTTTTTATTTTTCCACATTGAGAGTGTAATCCAGGGAAGAGAGAAGAGTCTTTACAAATTCTAGATCCTTTAGCAGCTGTTCCTGAGAATTTGCTAGAATTAGACAGTCGTCTAAGTATGGATAAATCTGAATTTTCTTTTGCCTGCAAAAAGCAATGACAGGAGCCAGGCACTTTGTGAAAACTCTAGGAGCAGTAGATAAGCCAAAGGGCAGCGCAGAGAATTGATAATGTTGCTTGCCCACCCTGAAATGAAGGTATTGCCTGCAACTTTCCCTGATAGGGATGTGCAGATAAGCTTCTTTGAAATACAATGTTACCAGCCAGGAATCCTTTTCTAACATTGGCAGTAACTGATGCAGAATGAGCATTTTGAACTTTGGAATTATCAAGAAAGTGTTCAGGATGGAAAGAGCCATGATAGGACGCCAGGTCCCTTCTTTTTTTTTGAACTAGGAAAAGTTTGGAATAGAATCCCTGGCCTACCTGCTGAGCAGGAACTGATTCTATTGCTCCCAGATGTAACAGAGGCAAAATTTGCTTTTCTACTTCCGCCCTTTGGTTTGGAGGAGCGTCTGGGAATCTTTTGGGTTCTGGAAAGGTGTGAAAAGAAAACTTGTGCCCTAGGGATACAGTTCTGATTACCCATTTTTCGTCTGTGATGGTGGCCCAAACATTTGCAGAATGTTGATGATTGTGTTGCATGATCCTTTTCATGTACTAATCTTTCCCAGTTCTGTATAACTTTTAAGATTAGAAATGAATGTTTTTTTTCCTGTCACTTCTTACTAGAGTCAGTAGTTTGAGTTTGAGAATGTTTAGATTGAGATGCAGGTTTAGAACTTCCCGCCATGGATGAGGAAGCCTGCCAACACTTAGACCTTTGAGGGGTACCCCCTGCCCCCTAGAAGATTTGTAACCTCTAGTCCTAGAATGGCTCTGTCTGCTAGTATCAGGGAACGTCCAACTCTTAGAAGGGTAATTCCTGCTAAAGAGAGGAGGATGAACTTGCAGAAAGTATTTAACAGTCTGCATAGCCTTGGCCTTGTCTTCATCTTCTTGAGCACTTCCTCTGCTTTGCTGCCAAAAAGACTGTCCTTATGCAAAGGTACATCCTAAAAGCTTAGCCTTAACAGGCTCTGGTAGGGGCTGCTCCCTGAGCCAAGCGTGCCTTCTAATAACAGAGCCAGTAGCTGTAGCCCTACAGGAGGCTTCTAGAATGTCAATACCACAATGTAAAGAATGCTTATTAACTAGACTGGCAGAATTCAACAAATCCTGCATATCCTTATTCTCCGCCAACTGAGGCACACCTGCTATCCTAGATTTAATAGCTTCCAAGGTGTGCTGCTAGTACTTCAGCATATGAAAAAGACAGTTAGTAGACCTAATAGCAAGAGTGGCAGAGATATAAACCTTTTTTACCCCACCTATCTAGGTTCCTAGAGTCCCTGTCAGAAGGAACAGGATTTTTAATAACAGTGGCCTTAACTCCTTTAGGGCCTTGAGAAATAACCTCTGGATCAGTCAACGGATTCCTGAAAAGAAACAAATGAGAATCAGGGACTCTATAGTACCTGTCAGGTTTCCTGGGAGCAGGAGGAACCGAATTTGGAGTCAAGGAATTTTCCAGAAAAACATCATCAACCACTTCCAACACAGGAGGAATAGCCAAAGGCTTATGCTGAGGCAAATCACTCCCTAATCCTGTTCTTAGAAAGGGGGTAATCCTGACTTTCCCATTTAAAATGTTCCCTAAGTATTTAAAGTATCACCAAAAGAGAAATCTTCTAGAGGAGAAGCAGAAGTGATGGACTCCTCTGTACCTGAATCCTCAAAAGGAGAGAAAGCTTGAGAAACGTCTTGTTCATCCACAGAAATACTAGAAATATCCGAACCTAAAAAGGACAAAGCCTCAGGAGAGACATCCCTACCCCTTTTTGAAGGAGGAGTCTGTGAACCCCTAATAAGAGTCAAAAGGTCATCAGTCATTTTAACCATTTGAGAATGAGGGGAACAAAACAAAACTGGAGCTTGCTTCTTCACAGGCTTACGACTGGAAAATTTACCTACAAGTCTAAAGGACTCGGGAGGCCTGGCAACCGCCGAAGTTGCAGCCGAAGTCATCAGTATGAGCTTGCAGTCTGAATGAGGAACTGAGGTCTCGGACACCAGAGTCAGCTTCGCGGCTCCAGATCCAGCTGAAGAGGCAACAGGCGGAAGGTCAGAAGGCAAAATGGACGCTGAAGGCCAGTGGACCTCAGAAATGGTCTCAACCGAGGCCTGCGGGTGAAAATCTCCAGGCTGCAGGGGCTGCAAAGGCACCTCACTGGCTACCACATGACTGACGACCAACCTATCATCATCAGAGGACTTGACCTTCGGAAGCCTGTTGCAGTCCTTATCCTTATGCTTTTTGGGGCTATCTGAAGCCTGAAGACCAGTGGATGCCATACTGACAAACTTAGGCCAAACTCCAAAATGCTTAGCTAAAAGCTTAGACCGACTATGAATAGTACGTGAATTAAAGGAAGCACAAAGATCACAATTAGGAACATCGTGGTCAAGGCCTAATCAAATAATACAATAGGAATGAAAATCTCTATGGGGAACCTGCTTTCCACAGGTAAGACAATTATTAACCTTTTCTGACATTCGTTAAGGCAAGAAAAGAGGATTCCCAACAGGGTACTTAGCTGTAGTTGACTTCAACTTCGTAGTCGGAAACACAAAAGGTAAACTGCCGTCCGGCACTCATGCAAGAAATGTTTCTGCTTCGGGCTCTGCGGCAAGGAAGACTGAGGAAGTGACGTTGGCTGCCTCCTTTTGTATCGGACATCCTTCCGTCCTTTACAACCGAAGGCAGTCAACGTCATTTTTACTTACCTTTGGTATTCTGGCCGATCGAGGGCTACCGGGAGCCAGATAAGCCATTGGTTAGGACTGCAACAGTGAAACACGATGAACATCAATGCAGAACAGGTGCAGAAAATGCAATTTAAGCAGTCATTGACAGGCATTGTTAAAATTCATAAAATGAGCATAACTGCACATTCAAGAGGAAATACAGGCACAAAACTTGCAGCAGTATATGGTATATACTTAACAGTAACAGGAAAAATAACTAAAAACAGAGGCATCATGCAAATCTCACATTAATGACCATGTGTACACTTGCATTTCTGCTTACTTTTAATACTTGTATAACCGTTTTTCATTCATTTTTGTTAATTAAGACATCCAAATAAACCATTTCAACCACATAAATCACTTTTCTTGTTTTGGAAAAGCAGGAAGTAGCCAAACATCCCTAGTAGTATTCACTCCTGGCAGCACTCAAAACAGGTCACATCACTGAAGCATCCATACAGAAGCATAAACTTCACAAAGGTCAGAAGGCAAAATGGACGCTGAAGGCCAGTGGACCTCAGAAATGGTCTCAACCGAGGCCTGCGGGTGAAAATCTCCAGGCTGCAGGGGCTGCAAAGGCACCTCACTGGCTACCACATGACTGACGACCAACCTATCATCATCAGAGGACTTGACCTTCAGAAGCCTGTTGCAGTCCTTATCCTTACGCTTTTTGGGGCTATCTGAAGCCTGAAGACCAGTGGATGCCATACTGACAAACTTAGGCCAAACTCCAAAATGCTTAGCTAAAAGCTTAGACCGACGATGAATAGTACGTGAATTAAAGGAAGCACAAAGATCACAATTAGGAACATCGTGGACAAGGCCTAATCAAATAATACAATAGGAATGAAAATCTCTATGGTGAACCTGCTTTCCACAGGTAAGACAATTATTAACCTTTTCTGACATTCGTTAAGGCAAGAAAAGAGGATCCCCAACAGGGTACTTAGCTGTAGTTGACTTCAACTTCGTAGTCGGAAACACAAAAGGTAAACTGCCGTCCGGCACTCATGCAAGAAATGTTTCTGCTTCGGGCTCTGCGGCAAGGAAGACTGAGGAAGTGACGTCGGCTGCCTCCTTTTGTATCGGACATCCTTCCGTCCTTTACAACTGAAGGCAGTCAACGTCATTTTTACTTACCTTTGGTATTCTGGCCGATCGAGGGCTACCGGGAGCCAGATAAGCCATTGGTTAGGACTGCAACAGTGAAACACGATGAACATCAATGCAGAACAGGTGCAGAAAACGCAATTTAAGCAGTCATTGACAGGCATTGTTAAAATTCATAAAATGAGCATAACTGCACATTCAAGAGGAAATACAGGCACAAAACTTGCAGCAGTATATGGTATATACTTAACAGTAACAGGAAAAATAACTAAAAACAGAGGCATCATGCAAATCTCACATTAATGACCATGTGTACACTTGCATTTCTGCTTACTTTTAATACTTGTATAAACGTTTTTCATTCATTTTTGTTAATTAAGACATCCAAATAAACCATTTCAACCACATAAATCACTTTTCTTGTTTTGGAAAAGCAGGAAGTAGCCAAACATCCCTAGTAGTATTCACTCCTGGCAGCACTCAAAACAGGTCACATCACTGAAGCATCCATACAGAAGCATAAACTTCACAAAGGGCGTAACTGTGTATGCAAATTGAACTGCTTAATAACTAGCATCAACTATCAACAAAATTATACAGCTTTTAGACTTTCTGTGGTGTGGGGGGTACATTTATTACTGTTAATTGTACATATTTTTAGCTGAATTCCATCACAGGAAGAAGTAACTAGATGGCAATTGGGAGGTGGAATTGTGAGACTCTTGTCATATTTGTAATATGAACATGCAAAGTGGAGGCTCCCAAGCAAGGCTGCTAGAGGCCAAGTTCTCGGGGGATAGCTTGCTAAACATGATATAGGTGCTTACTGCAGTGTGAAGCTTATTAAATGTTGACAAAGGAAAACCAAAACAGCAGTTCCACTTGTTTTTCTGCCTTTCGGCTGCGCCTAGCCAAAGCATAGCTTTAATTCAATGTGAGTTACTTAATGGCTTTAAGTAAATAGTAACAGTGAACAGCAAATTTTCTTTTTTGATTTGTGAAAGGAGGTTTCCTGGGTACTTCTTAGCTGCTGATGCTTAATAGCAGAAACCCTGTCCTGTCCTTTCTCAGGTAGCTACACAGCAGTGACTACTCCAAGACTTATGATGACACAGTTTGTGCTGGTAGCTCAGTAATGCACACACTCCTCCAATGCTGTGCTCTCATAAGGTGAGCAATGGAAAAATACTGAATGATGTCAATTCTGCACAGGGAAAACAGCCTTCAAATGATTTGCTTACTTAGGAATCTTGTCCGTTTTTTTATTAGGTTGGCACTGAAGTGTGTTCATACTTTGTTTGCTTTAATACATTTCCACATTCTGCAGTTCGTTTTTGCCACAGAAATTCCCTAATCTGCTTATGCTTTCTGGTAATAATTCACCCACTTTTTCACTGAACAGAACAGCCTCTGAGTTTTGCAAGCTTCCATTCTTAAGCAAGAGCTATCAAAAACAAAGCTATATCCGAAACATCTTCCCTTAAAATTAATCCAAATAACTGTTTCTGCTGGAGGGTAAGCTTTCCTGCACAAAGACCTAAACATATATATATATATATATATATATATGGGTCTACTTTCATAGACCGAAGCGCCACTTTACCGACACCCGGAAGACCGAGACGGAACGACCGAACAGGTAGGTTACCGAAAACGCGATATCCCGACGGCTGAGAGACCGACAACGGCAGCGTGTGAGCGCGATACGGTAAATGTGCGAAAGTGACAGATGTAGTATTGGGGAGCGGACAGGTAAGTGTACGATACTGAGGGATTTTAGGATAGTGTGTGGAAAATGTGAGTGTGCGGTGGTGTCGGACTAAGGGTTCCGGTGAGGTAAGTGTGTGGAAGTGACGTAGAGCTGTGTAGGGTAGTGTTAAGTGTGTTAGGGTTAGAATGCGGGTGGAGTGAGTGTGCGATAGTGATGGGCTGAATGTTTTAGGGTGTGTTAAGTGAGTTAGGGTTAGGGTGCAGGTAGGGTGAGTGTGCGATAGTGACGGTGTTGGGGTTTAGGGGTGTGTTAAGTGAGTTAGGGTTAGGGTGCGGGTTGGGTAAGTGTGCGGCAGTGTCGGACGTTAGGGTTAGGGTTTAGGTTAAGGTTAGTGGATATGTTGTTGTGTGCAATGTGTATTTGGCGGTTTTTGTGTCGGTGTTTTGGTGTTCGGTATGTTGAGTTGTCGGTGTGGTGTGTTGTCGGTTGTTTGGGGTGGGGAAAATGTGTGTCGGTGATTAAATGCGTTCGGTCTATGAAAGTAGACACATATATATATATATATATATATATATATATATATATATATATATATATATATACATACATACATACATACATACATACACACACACACACACACACACACACACACACACACCTACCTCACCAGAATGCATCTTTTCCACTTTAATTAAAATTATTCTAGGAGATTATGCTGCCAGATCCCCACAGGGATTTAGGAATTTAGCGCTCCATCACAATTTCTAACTGCATGATGCCCTGACAGAATGTAGTTAACCTGGAGCACAGACAGGGTCTGTAGTAGGTACAGAATTAGCTAACAACCACCAATCATCACTACCTGTAACACTGAAGTTTTAACACAGGCGAGAATGCACATTTGTAAAAAGGAGATTTAAATTATGTCCATCTACTCACAGGACCACACAGTAAAGACAGCAAAGGCATAAAGTCTGCCAACTGCTATATCTTCATACAGGCATTATATATGTCAAACAATGACTGATGGTAACATTTCAACACTCAAACCATAATAAAGGAAGAGTAGAGTGAAGCTGGCCATATGCAACCTATCTGCTGGCAGACGCAATGATTGCTATGCTTGGGCTCACTCACAACCCCAACCCCCATTTTCTACATACCCCCAGTATGCATACATTTACTTCTACCTAACCAATTCCCCTTATCTTCCAATAGCAGTCACAACCTAATTACTCTCAACCCTGCATTCCACATACTCATCCAATCCATATAGCTTATATCCAGTCTCCATATTCACTAAGAGCCACAAAATCCAATCACACATACCATCTATCAACACCGCAACACAACTTACACACAACAACCACCATTAAAAAAGCTACAACACTAAACACACCCATACCTAAACACGGATACAAATAAGTCCTTTCAATCCCTCTATACTACAATTATTCCATTATTCATCCTTCTCACCTATAACTTCACCAGCTCATTAAGATCATTATGCTAGCTTTTCACATTATTACTCTTACTTCTCACATCAGCTACACTCACATCTGACCCCCTACCATAATGAACTAAATATTCCATTGTCCCATACTTCCCCAATCCCTAACTCAGGACAACAAAAACCCATTACTCTCACAATATGATCAAGAATGCATAACAGACCAAACATTGATCTAGCCACATTTGTTGTACTCAATCTAAGCCTTACATTTCCCTGAAATATAATAAGTTTCTATCTAAATACCTAAAAGCAATCGTACACATAGCATCACAATCAATTCTTTGTGGTGACATACACCCTAACCCAGACCCTAAAACCAACTCAGCCCAACTCAATCTCCAACCCACCACTCAACACCAAAATCCATTAATCCTCACCAGAAAATGAACCAACTTACTAATTCTAAACATAAATCTTAGAAGCATAATTAACAAAATGCAAGTACATGCCACTCTTTCACTATACTTACTGGACATTACCCTAATTACTGGAACCTGGATAAAACTAGAAATCAGTAGTAACAAAATAATACAACCTAGTTATAACATATATAGGTAAGACAGAAAGGGTAAAAGAGGTGGCAGTATAGCCAGCCATACTATTTAAAAACAGTATCACCTTTGAATCTATACACCTTGCCACCCCAGACTTTAACAACGCTGAAATACTGTTTACTAAACTAAACATCAACTCCAAGAAATGCATACATATAATAGGAACATCCCACCAGGAAATAAATCTTCACAGATCAGAACACATCCTATACTGGACATCAAAATCCCTCCCTCAGGAAACAATTACAATGGGAGACTTCAGTATCGAATGGTACTCCTTTTACTCACCAACCCCTACTGAAATATTAACCTCCACTGCTTCACCAAAACAATTCAAACTTCCACTAGAGTTGACAAAACATCAAAAAAGGAGTCAATCCTCGACTGGATCCTAACAAACAGACCCACTCTATCACTACACACTGGCTGCCTCCCAGATAGCCTCAGTGACCACCTATCTACTCTGCCACCATATAAATCCAATAAAACTCACCACTTACCACCACATCAGAAATAAAAAAGATTTTAATCCCAAAGACTTTGTATCCACCTCAAACTTTGCAATTGGGCACCACTTGCATATCTCCCCTTAGACACTGCAGTACAATACTTTAACTCCACCTTACTTAACATCTTAAACAAACTGGCTCTTCTTAGAACAATAAGAATAAAATCTAACTTTGCTCCATGGCTAACCAAACAGGCAAGATCTCTACTAAAAACAAGAGACAAGGCTTGGGAAAAATGGCTCTACAATAAAAGTGTAGCAAATTGACAGAAATATATGGAATTAAGAAATAAAGCAAAATGACAAATCAGACAGGACAAAAAAAAACTATAGTAACATCTGGTTAAAACACTGGGAAAACCCACAAAAGTTCTGATCAGCTAAAAAAAAAATCTAATAACCAGGACAAGTCAGCAGACCATCCCCTTCAACGAATTTGTACAGATGTAGGATTGCCTATGTGGTAGGTGATGGTTTAATAGAGATGTGTCTTGTTTAGAGGAAAGGGTAGGAATTGAGTGATTTATATGGTGTTTCTTAGGTTGTATGATGTATAGCAATGTATGTGAAGTACAGTGTTTGTTATGTTGATAAAGTCTGGTTACTTTTATATGAATGTAAATTTGCTTGTGTCACAAGTGACATTTCATTAAAGGTATTTGGGGAAGAAAACAATACCACAGATACCATAGCCACACAATTCAATAAATATTTTACAGAATCAACACTAGCCCTCACAAACAGCAACTGCTCTTCACCTCCTCCAACCTACTCATTATCATTACTATCTCACTGCCGTAAACTCTTCCCTCAGCATCCCCAAGCAATTCTGGTTCTCTATAAACTCAGCAATCCAGCCAGGTAAAGCAGACACCCCCACTAGTTCTCTCCTCACTAGCTCCACCAGTACTGCTGGCTCCTTCAATAAACATTTCACTGAAACCATACCATCCCTAGTCAAACAACTTCAACCCTCTTCCATCCCCCTCCCTCCCAACATTGATTCTCTACCCACCTCCTTTTCTTTTTCTACTGTACCTACCAGTTATATAAAAAAGTCTAACAAAACTTAAGCCCACAAAACCCGCTGCTAACAACCTTCCCTCAGAAAACCTAAAAATTGCAGCAGGCACCTTAGCCTATCTCCATACTAATTAAACACTCTATTTCAGAAAGTTATTTACCCTCTCTATGGAAAATCTCGCACATCATTCCCCTTCACAAGGGAGGTACCTCTATTGATCTTTCCAATTACCACCCTATCGCCATCCCCCCCCACTCCCAAAGATCCTGGAGAAATCTATTAACTCTCAGGTACTTCACTACCTTCTAGCTAAGAATCTTCTGTCCAAAACCCAACATGGCTTCAGGCCATATCACAGTACAACTACAGCCTTGATCTCTTTCACCAACATTATCCTCCATCATAAAAACAACAGATTACTCTCCTCTCCATTCTCAGTAATCTCTCTTTCTCCCAATCTGCCACCAACTGGTTCCAAAGTTATCTGACAGGATAATAACAATCTGCCATCTGGAAAGATTCCCTGTCATCTCATCTTCCCATTTCTTTGGGAGTACCCCAAGGCTCCATACTTGGTCCTCTACTATTTTCCCTGTTCACCAACAATCTATTTAACTTCACTAAGTAGGCTTCCCTAATACAATATGCTGATGACTCCACCATCATCTGCAGTCCCCCCCCCACTCTACCTGAACTTCTAAATATCACTCGAGAATCATTTACATCTGTAGAAAGTTGGTTTTCCAACTCCCATCTTCTTCTTAATCCTAACCAGACCAAACTCCTTATCTTCCAACACTCTAAATCCAACCAAACTATCAGCCACTTCAACATCATTGCCAAAGACAATACCATAATTTCCCCTTCAGATCACACCAGCTTCTTGGTATGGAAATTGACAACAAACTCATATTTGAGCTCCATACATCTCTTACCATAAAAAGTACACAAAAACTTGAGGCACTTCATAGAAATAAACTATTCCTAACCAAGGATGCTAAAACCTCTATTGCCTACTCCCAACTTAGATCCACCTTGCTCTATGCATCACCAGTGTTTACAAACCTTAGACAGACCAATTTAAACAGGCTTGAAACCTGCTATAAGACAGCAAAATGTGCAATTGGTGCATCCTACCGTAGCCATCACAGCCACTCATTAATGGAACTTGACTGTCTTGAACTTCCACAACTTCTTCACCTAAACCAACTTTCTTTTGTCTGCAAACTAATAAATCATCCTCATAAAATTCCATAACTTCAGTACCTACTAAAAATGTACTACTCCTCTAGATCCCTACAATCGAACAGCAAAAATCTTCTTCTAGTCACCAAACCCAACAATTCCTTAGGAGAAGCAATATTCTCTTATGTCATACCCAAGCTTTGGAATAACCTTCCCTACTCTATAACCTCCTTACCATCTATCAGTTCACGAATGCTGTCAAGTCTTATCTAAAATTACACAGGCTCTGCCCATGTCCCTTTCCTGACTAAAAATCCTCTTCTTCTAATATTTTCCAATAACTTAATCTCTCTTATCTATGTGCTACAGTGCATTATAGATCTAAGTTCTGACTCTTCAATCTTATTTCATTTTGTTCTATTCTCTCAACCCATCAAACTTTGCATAATGTATTTCTGTTTTATTGTATGTTTTTTATTATTTGTTATTATGGTATCGTACGTCTTATTGTACATTACTATTTGTATATTCATTGCTCTGTAATTCTACTGTTTGTCATGATCACTACTGTAACACTATTTGTATATTTGAAGCTTTTCAGCCCAGGCCTCCGCTGAAAAAGGACCCGTGTCCAGTCGGAATTTCCCAGTAAACAAATGTAAATAAATAAATCAAGACCCAATGCTAATAACTTTTCCTTCGAACAGCTACTATAAAAAAATACTTTAAAAAGCTTAAGCCCACCACTCTAGCAGCTGATAATCTACCTGCTGAATATCTTAAAATTGCTGCTGAAGCCATCACCTATCCAGTATCTACACTCATAAATCAATCCATCTCAGAGCACCAAATCCCAGCAATCTGAAAGATATCTCATATCACTCCATGGCACAAAGGTGGTAACTTAAATGAACTGTCCAACTACCAGCCTATAGCTATCTTATCTTCATTATCTAAAGTTCTTGAAAAATGCATTCATTCACAAATTCTAGGCTATCTTCTATCCAATACATTCAGCATGGATTCCATCCTAACCACAGTACTACCACTGCCCTGATGAGTTTTACTAATACCATTAAGCATCTCTGAAATGAAGGCAAACTAGTTTTCTCGATCTTTCCAAACTATGTGACACAGTCTCGCATAACAAAAACTATTAAACGTACTTTCAGAACTTAAGCTCAGCCATTCTGTACTAGCATGGTTCCAGAACTATTTAACAGGATGCCAACAAGTAGATAAATGGCAAAATAACCTCTCTCTTCTATTGGCTGTTACTCTGGGTGTTCCACAGGGTTCAGTCCTTGGTCCTCTTCTTTTCATTATATTTACTAACAAGCATCACACTGCCACCCTTCATGCCACCCGGGTCCAGTATGCAGATGATTCATCCCTGACATGTGCTGCTCCATCACTTCACCAACTCCAACAAATAACACAGCAGTCCTTCACTGCAGTGGAATCTTGGCTTTCCAATGCACAGTTTATACTCAACCTTGATAAAACAAAGCTCATGCGGTTTCATCCCACAAGAGCCATAGACCCCCTCCCACCTTTCAAAATCTCATCGAACAGCACCATTATTACTCCAGTATCCCAAACCAAACTCTTCAAGATTGTTATAGATCACAACATGAAATACCCTAACATGAAATTTGACATATGCAAAGCCCAGGCAATAAAAAAGTACACAAAAACTTGGTACCCTATATACAGGAGTAAACATTTCCCAACTAAAAACACTAAGGCCACCATTACAAGAACTCACCTTGCATCTGCCCTTCTGTATGCTGCTGCCATTCTCACTAATTCAAAGAAATCTGACCTTGGTAAACTTGGCACTTGTTATAATAAAACTGCAAAGTTCAGTACAAAATCTACTTACAGATCCCGTCATTTCTTGGCTCTTAAATAACTCTCATGGCTAGAATTCCCCAGTCTACTGACGTACAACCAACTAACCATGACCCATCAAATAATTAACCAACCAGAAAAAAATCCAGCTTTACAAAACCTTCTTAATCACGACTCAAATAACAAAATATTACGCTCCAGTAACAAATCATTATTAAGTATAACCAAAAGTAAAAATACTGCTGGTGATTCCCTTTACTCCGACTGCATATCCAAAATCTGGAATTCCTTACCTCTAAACATAAGATCCACTACTGGTTTGTCAAACAAATTACTCAAAACCCACGTATCTAATACATGGATCTGCTCTTACACTGATCCTGGTTAGTAAGTAGCTTACACAGAACAGCCACTGAAGTTATAACCCATCTCCTTTTTTTCGACTGAGCTCTGTTGATGAAGTTTAATCTGTTTACACTAAATTTTAATCTCATTATCGCTATGCTACTCTATAAACTAACTTGTGAATGCTAAAAAGCATAAATCTGTAAGTTTTCTCTTTGGTGCCTACACATCTTTTGTATACACCAAGCCATTTAATTCTGTAATATGTTTACTATTTTTCTTTTTGCATTTAGACATGTAACTCTGTTAAATACGTACTATTATCCTGTTTTGTATCAGGTGCTGATTTTGTACTACTTCTCTTTTTGTGTTTAGACATGTAACTGTTGTATATCTACTATTACTCTGTTTTGTATTATGTGGAGCTTTTCTCCCCGGGCCTCTGCTGAAAATGGACATGTTGTCCAGTTGGATTTTCCCAGTAAACAAAAGTAAAATAAATAAAAAAATAAATAATAAAAAGTACTAGCATCCTCAATCTAAACGTAGAAAGTCTGTCAGAATGTAATTAATGAGCAATTATCTCATTTATCCATAAGGGGGTGTACAAACAAAGTAATGTCCAAGAGATTTAAGTGGTCGTACCAAATGGGGTCCATTCCTGGTAATGTACCTCAAAGAAGACTTACAGAATGGCTTAAAACAGAAACCGACTACAGTTACTCTGCATTTTACATCCAAAATCCCTACAATTTTAGGGAAACTACAGCGCTCATAGTAACTATTATATGTAGCAGTCTCCCATCATAAATCAAAGTTGGTCTGCTAATTCATATATAAAAGTTAAGGTAGACTGGATGATCAATGGTTATTTTCTAAACAAAACTATTATCAAGCCTACTGTGCTGGGGTACAAAGTTAAAATAGACAGGGTGATCACTGTTTTTTTTTTCTGAACAGGAACTTTTCAGATCTACTGTGGTATAGATTACTTACTCAAACTACTGACTCTAGTAAGAAGTGACAGGAAAAAAAACATTCATTTCTAATCGTAAAAGTTATACAGAACTGGGAATGATTAGTACATGAAAAGGATCATGCAACACAATCATCAACAATTCATAAAAGTAACCAGCACCCACCATAATGAAAGCCTACTCTAATCTATACTTGACAGTCTATGTACAATGTAAGCATGCAAATGAACCCCCAACAAAGACCCACAATTCAGCAAAAACTTACGAATCACATACTACAGTGTGAAGCAGAAGTTGAAAGCCAAGGAGCTACAATGAATTACTAATCTAACTAAAAAGATAAAATAGTTTCTCAATGATGTAGGCAAACAGATTTTCTGATCACAATATGATCAAAACTACACACAACATTCCACAAAAGTAAAAGCTTCATTAACACCAGCAGCAGGAATTGCACCAAGCACAGCAACACAATACAACTACCAAACACTGTGGTTGATCTACATGTGGTGATACAAGTTTGATTCCTTTGACAGAACATGTTCACAGACAGATCCCTTCATCTGCATTATATACAAATAGGACCTGCTCTGCCATCATGGGCAAGGAGGCAGAATTCTGAATGAATCCTCTATAAATGTCTCCTTACCATAACAGCAGTGCAGGAAAGAAACATAGTGTATCACCATTCTACCTACCCCACAACTGTTCAACAAAGGACACAGTACTATCAACAGAACTAGTGTTATGTGGTACAGAGACCTATAATAGTTCCACAGGCTTCTCTTCCTCTTATCCAAGCTTCAGCAAAAGATGTTTCAGTTGATATGTCCTCACTTGTGTATTTTTGTTCGAGTTCAGTTGGTTCCACAGTGAAATGGGCGCCCGCAGATTAGTCTCATGGAAAATGTGAAAGATTCCTGGCTGCATAAAGTAAAACTGGCATTCCACTGCTTAGATGTATTTTGGCATCTACGTTTGAGAAAAAGTGGAAAAATAGGTAATTCAGTTTATCAATATAGTTAATGCCTTTACATTTCCTTCAGGCTTTGTAGACATCTTGGCTATTTGACATAGTCCCCTAATGAATTACATGCTTCTTTTTACAAGCTTTCCTATTGGAACACCTGTAAGTTTTCTGATACAGTTGCATCACCTAGCATTTTACCGCATTAGCATATTCTAGAAGAACTACTCGTGTTATCAGGCCTGACAGATTGATTATCATTCATGTGGTACCATTCCATTCCTAGATTCTGAGAAAATGAATAAGATACAATATACATTCAGAGTGCACAGCACTAGCTCTGCTAAATACAGTCACCACCACCACAGGCAAAAGTCTGGCACAGGAAACATACAGCAGGTGAATGACACAGCATTCTTGTTCCTACTGCATATAACATTACTCAAGTGAATGAGAGAACTGCAGTAAGCAGCTTTTCATGCATATCAGGAGATATCAGTCTACAGCTCCCCAGGACTTCAGCTAGCATTTGTATGGTGGGCATTGTTGTGATGCACAGAATGGGAGGTCATCCATTAAGGTTGTGTGTCTGTAGTACAATCCTAACCTCATGTTACTAAAGAGGGTACAGGAAGGTAAATCATGTGCTCTGTGTGCAACACAGTTCACCATTACTTGGGGCAAGGGCTGTGTGTATTAGATCAGACGTTAAAGTGATTCACTTCCATGAAACACTCTGATATGCAGATGATCACACACACAACACTGTATGAATAACAGACTAGCTTTAGTGAAAAGCAAGCAAAAACATCTGGTAGAGAAACATCAGCCATATTGGTCAATTCTTTACAGGAAAGGTAGATCTGGTCATTTCTTTACAGCAAATGAGATCTGAAATGCAAAAGTGATTCACAGTATTTAAATCACAGCCAGCCAGAGTGAAATTTTAGTCTGAAATTTCAAGTACAATTTGGTAGCGGATATCTTTCAAAACACTATATTGTACATTCCATATAATTATCCTTGAGCTGTGAGACTGTCAAACTGACTACAGACACAAAATGCTTCCACACTTAAGTTTATATCCATTGCTGTTTCTCAGTTTCTGCTCGACTGCTTCATGAACCCTCTTCTTAAAATCTATTTTTATTATTTTCAATATACTGACTAAATAGTAGTATGGAAGGAAATTAATGGGATAGGAAAACTTTTCCATGTAGCAGTGTTTAGAAATAACTCCAACCCAGCTTTCACTGGAAAGCTATTCCCTTCCCTGGAATGTAATAAACTATACTAATGGTGCACAAAATGTAGCCTGGCATGAATAATGCAGACTCATTCTGTCTTTTAATGAGTTATGCACTCCTCCATGTATGCAATTCCAGTGTCAAGGAAACAGTCACATAATAGAATTATTGTGTCAGGAAGCTAGCATTCGTGACCCAAAATTACATTTACCCGATATAAACACATTCATTAAATGGAAAATAATGAAGACCATGTAAAGAATGAAAAACAGCTCTGGCACTATGAAATAGAGGGATAAGCCTTGATTACATCCCAGTCAGCTAATGGTATGGGCGCAAGAGGAGGCAGGCAGGGAGACAAGAATTACAGGCTAACATCATCTGCACTTCTATCTTGAGGGAGGGTAGTGGTTCACATCACTGCACTAGTGACACCCAGAGGAGTGTGGCTATTAGTGGTACCACAAACAACAACAATTCTGGTGATGTCTGTTGCTCAGTGCTGAGTGATGTGTACCACATGCATATGCAGTAGCATGCAAGGATCTTCTATGAGCAGTGATTGACCAACTTCATGGCTGCCAGTGAGGAGGGACCCAGAAGTACAAAATAACACATTCTAACCTCTCAGCAGATAATGACACCACTCGTGGCACCTGACTCAACATTTTTATGTAAACAAGTGGGCCTGGAAGGCTGTTGATGTGGGAAGAGCAAATGGGTTATTTGCACATCAGTCATGGAAGCTTGATGGTCAATGCGCAGGTAGGGGCTCAAGACATCTAATTAAAAAAAAAAAAAAAAAAAAACACAGAAATGAAATAGTCTCATAACAAGCTGCAAATACTTGTTGGTTTGTCACATACTGCATAAAACAGTGGTTGAAAGATCAGTAGTGGACTTGTATCTGAAACCAGCATTTTTCATCCTTCAGATGAGATGTTAAACAGAGGACCCATCTGCCTGAGTTGGTGATAGCTCAGGTGGATGTAAAGGATCCCACAGCATGCATTGAAAAGAGCAGGAGAAGTTCTTTGGTGCCCTAGTCAAATTTCCCTTAGTGAGTATGAATACCACCTCGGGTATCCCTGAAAAAGAGGTCACTGGCCTAGTGCAGCTAACCCATTAACAAAGTATAAATAAAATAAAAAAATTACAATTTTTATGAATGAACAATCACTTCAGAGTTTGGTATCATTTAGACAAATTTGCATCTTTCCTCTCTTTGGTGTCCTTAGAGCCGGGAAGTAACATTTCCAATTGACTTGCACAACTTTCTCTATTGTTAGCACTTGTGTTTCAACCAAAATGTTTAAGACCACTTTGTTTTAATACATGATAATCAGTTAAGATAATTTGTTTATGGTTGTTGTCATGTTTGTTATTTGAAACAAAACTGTAAAGGTTTTGCCTGTATTCTTTATTACCGGATGTTGCCTTCTCTAAATGATTTAAAAAAAATTTCAAATGAAAAGCACAAATGAAAAGCAATACTCCAGAGCAAGAAACTTTCCACAATTATACAAAGCCATGCAGCATTCACATGTCTTACTTGTTTCTTTTCCATGCTGAATGGTGAAATATATACACAGAGGCAGAGATCTCATCTTCAAAATGATAGAATATGCTGATTTTGTCACTGATTACTGGAATGGCAGAGAATCTCCAAAGCTAACCATATGCCAATTTAGAAAATTGCTGCACTGCTTATTATGACCATGAAAATACCAGCTTTGAAAACAGCAGTAGCCAATAAAAATCAGTCTTTCGGCTTGGATGATAAAAACAGACATACACAAATCTATGTGTATGAGAGTATGGAATAATGACAGGTGGGGACACTTGTCACTCAGGTGAAATCTTGAGCCTTCTATGTGTATGAGAGTATGGAATAATGACAGGTGGGGACACTTGTCACTCAGGTGAAATCTTGAGCCTCCTATACTGTAAGACAATAAATATACAACATAACTTGCACCATTCTCAGAGATCAACCCTGAACAAAGTGCATGGTCGTACTGGCCTGACCAACTTAACAAAATAATTCAGCAATTAGTTAACATATACACTGCTGTGTACAGTGTGACCAACAGCAATAGTTCAGCTATACTGTGCCACTACCGTACAGAATGAAAACATAGCTGGCTGTCACCTTTAATATTTACGTCTGTAATTACCAAGACAATTCATTAAACTGTAAACAAGTTGCTTTTTAGGGGGCCCTCTCTTGGTATACAGCTTCTAAAATCCAAAGATAAATTAGTCATTTCCCAAGTTAATAATGAAAGTTTCAACTTCTGTGAAACCTAGCTTACACAAAACTCAGCCTTCTTGCTCCTCCTTTTGTTTCTTCTGAAGGATGTGGCAGACTTAAAACCACTCCAAATACAGCATAAAAGCTTCAGTAATTATTAATAACTGTCTGCAGATTTATTCCTTTTACTAGCAGCCTGAGCTCCCCAAAGCCCAGACCCGTACATCTTTTTACTAAGCCTTTTTTTTTTCTAGAGTACAGTCACATAGGCTAAATATGACACTCCTTGGACAGAAAATGCTTTCCTGATGCAGCACTTAAAATTCTTTTCAATATTTGCTCCCCTGAGCGCTCAAATTCTATTAGTTATGAAAATAGTGAAGATTTAGTATACTTTTCACAGAAGAGATGGCTTTGTCACAAACCACAACTGCCCTCACATAACATCTATATTACAACTCATACACTAAAGCAGAAAAATATTTTTAAAATTAATAAAATTCTGATACTTACTGGTTTGTCATATTACAACTCCATACTATTTCTGTAATTAGCTACAGTGAATTTATTTATTTTTTTACTTATTGTTTTTTTTTTTATTGATTTGCTACTTGAGTAAATCTGTAAGGCATATACTTCTGAGGGTCACCCAGAAGCTGGTTAAGTGACTGACTCGGGGTCCTTCCCTGTCCTTTACTAATGACAGCATTTCGAAGTGCACGGACTATCCAGCTGTATGTATCTGGTGAATAACAGAACAAAGTAAGTGCAGGTTATATTCTCTATTTAATTTAGTTTTGACTGTTTTTTCATCATTCAGACTCTATAAGGCTTTTGCAGGACTGAAAAACAGTCCTAATTAGCTGTAACTTGTGCAGCCAGAAGGTAACTTAGACAGTACATCCACCTCATGTTGTACTCATTACATTTTTTTTTTCTGAACAATATGCAGTCCCGACAGAAACATCTGTGCAATAAAACATCCACACCACATTTGATTTGCAGAGGTACTCCACTCATAGGTTCATAGGTGATTACTAAGCTAATGGGACAAGAGCTTTTACAAGCCTAGCCAATAATACCCAGGCTATGACAGTATTATATCTTAATTCCCCAGATATGGGAAGGGATAGTACTGGGACAGGGGGTCTTTGGGTGTTGGAACCCTGAGTCATTTTACAGACTGCCTCTGTCCATAAGAGACATGGGCAGTACCCCAGGAGTGAATTTATGGTTCCGAGGGACGTGTTTTCTTTTACAAATATGGGAAGTTTATTCCATAAATGAGGTAGCCTTTGAGATATGAATCTGTCTCTCCAGCAAGTTCTGTTATGAATCAGAAATAAAGTTCAGGTCCATAGAATGTATTACCCTTGTATAATTTTTCTTGCAAATTTGTAATATTTTCATCAGCACTGGATCAGAAAATGCCTTGTAGGTCAAGCACAAGTCCCATCCCAGTAAACAGTATGAGATGGAGTAAAGGGATAGAGCCTTTAGTTAGTATGCATAAGGGATGTGTCTTATACTTTGTATTTTTTAGTGAGAAACCTCTGGGGCCACTCCAATAGGTTTAACTGCCTGATTAGGTACATCAAGGTGGGAGCTTTGTACTTGATTATGGGCCTGATGAGGGCCAAGTGCAATGGCACTATGACTTCCTTTGATCTTCATGCCATGCTTTTACTTATAAGTTGAGCCGCAGAGAAGGATTTCTGCACTACTGTAGCTACCTGGTGGTCAAATTTTAGGTTACTATCTATCTGTGATCGTAGGTCCGTCTCCACTGGGTCAACTTTTAGGGTGTGCTATCAACATTATAATCTTCAAGGATTTCTGATATACTGAAGGGTATTATTATGCATTCTTTAAAAGTTAGTCTCAGACCATGGTTTTGGCACCAGTTGTTTGTCATTTTTAGGCCCATTTGTAGGATATCAATATCATTTGGGGATTCAATGATAGCGCCCAGCTTACAGTCATCAGCAAACTTAGTGAGTCAGAGGGCCCTAACAATGGTCTTCACTTTAGAGAAGTATATACCAAACAGGAGGAGTCTCAACACTGTGCCCTGTGGGACACCCCTAGTAACAGGTTTCTTATCAGAAGTGGATTCATCTATATGGACAACATGTCAGTGAGCCAGTTGGCTATCCATCTGATGAGCAACCAAAACTAGTAAAACAAAAAAAAAAAGGCACAGCACTGTGTAGAATCCCAGGACACAAACTTTAATGAAAATTAGTGCTTTCGTCAGGTACAAGAACCAAACTTTTTCAGATAAAGAAAAAAGTTATCGGTCCTACTTATACCACATTTGAAATATATCAATGTCCAACAGCCAATGAATCTAAAACAATAATAAAAAATGCAAATTGCAGCCTGCAGCCGTAATAGTAACCCTTTGTTTACCAAAGTCTTTAAAGCATGTAAAAAATGTTTCTTAAAAACATATATAACAAAATATACGAAAAACTAAATATATATTATATACACTTACAAATATATAAACAAAACAAAACAAAAAATTCATGCTTGTTGACAGACATGAGTTTAAAAACTATACTTAACAAACGATTCTGATCCTGGGATTCTACACATTGCTGTGCTTTTTTTGTTTTATCCATTTGATGATGTAGGGATTTGTGCCTAACTCAGTAAGTTTATCTATGATCCCTGAGTGGGGGATGGTGTTGAAAGCTTTGGGCAGGTCTAGATAAGCAGTGTTTACCATTTTATTCACATCCATGACCCTGGTGACTATCTTGAAGAAATCCACCAGACTGAGCAGACAAGACCTCCCTTTGACAAAGCCAAATTGGGTCTGGTTCAGTTTTTGGAGGATTCCTATGTTGTTATTGCACAGGTCCATGATAATTCTCTCCATGACCTTGCAGATACGACTGGTCAAGCTTATGCGTCTGTAATTCACTGGGCCAGTTGATGGGTCCCCTTGTGCATATGGATGACTGCTGCAGTCCTCCAGGTCTCTGGGAAAAAGCCTGTTTGGATGGTGTAGTTAAAGAGGGTTTCTAGTGGCCCTGGCAGATTCTGTTTCAAGCTATTTAAGAAGCATCTTGGAATATTGTCAGTAACCATGGAGGCTGTGTTTTTGGCTTTACCGAGTTCCCCCATAATGACTGGTAGGATGGTGGTTGCGGGTATTTCTTTGAGGGTTATAGGAGGTGATGGGGGAGACATTTGAAATGAACTTTTCAGCCAGCAGGTTTGCTATAGTTTCAGGCTGGGTGTTAATGTTGCCATTCATGATTAACATGGCACATTGCTGAGCATTTCCCCTGAGGTTACGAACATAATAAAAAAATCCTTATGGTTATCTTTCACCTGAGAAGCTATCTTTGCTATCTATCACATACCAAAAAGCTACATAAATTGAATTAAACAAAATAGTGTAGTAGACATAATTAACTCATTTTGCCAGTCATTGCTACACTGCTTGCCTTCCTCTGTACACACTAACTCTACACACAATAAAAATGACTTCATTTTATTAGCTGAGTACAGTTGTATGACATCAAATATTTTAACATTCATCTCCATTATGTCAGAGTGACGTTATTTATTAGTGGTTAGATAAAAAATAATGTAAATTTTATTTCATCCCTAGAACCGCATTTTGTGTTTTAGGTTTACCAACTAAAAGAAGTTAGAGGTTTCTATAATGTAGTGGTTGTACAGAAGTGCATTCCCTTTATTTAATTTTGGAGGTTCAACCTTTTTGCAACATTTGACGATACATTTTCTGGTTAAAGTCAATGAAGATAAAAATATGGATAGTTGATAAGAGGGGAATCACTTTTGTACTGGCAGTCGTTGATCTTTATTCATGTTATAAGGATACAGTAGATCCCACAGTAATGGACCCCATGCCAGAAAACTGTTCAGTTTCAGGTATTTACCTCATATATGCCTCTAGGTGCCAATCACTCTCTCCAAACATCTTCAATATCTATTAGATGTTGAAAACATCCCTAGAGTTGCTGGCTTCAAATTTATAACTACACCAAACTTAACATTATCATATTTCAGTTTTCCATATTTCTTCTCTCTTTTTTCCCACATTTCTTGAACATCTCCATATTTTCCTTCCCTCTAGCATAAATCAGGCTGAGCATATTCTACCAACATCTCCCAAACTAAATTATATAACACACCATCATCTTTTAAACTACCACCTAACATTTAAGTGTTTGTCTATGGCACTAGTGGCTAAGTCTACAATGAAAGAAGTACCACTACCTTAGTGTAAACCCATGAACTTATGAATATCTTCATGAACTTATGAATATCTTATTTACTCTCTAACTCATTACATCCGAGTGTTGCCTCCAGGTGCATCTGCAGTTAACTCTTACTGAAGCCTCTAGTTGTCAAATATTGATTGTTCATATTTGCATCAATAATTCCACAACCATGCTATGTAGAACTTTTTAGCTTACACAATGGCAGACTCAACTGCATTAATATTTGACCTCTGTCTACAAGAGGTAAATAGACATTAACTGTTGTTTTTATGATATTAATTTACATGGTTAGCCTGCAAAGGAAGAGTCTTGGATCCCCCTTGCTTGCTGACATACCATGTGACTGTGCTACTGTCTGTAGCAACTTAAAGTGGTCCAGTGGGCCAAAGATTATTCAGAGAGTTAAGTGCTTTGATCTGCTCAGGTAAGCATGTCTTTTATGTGTTTGCATCTGTCCTTCATGCCCCACAAATCCTACACTTTTATCCCTCCTGAAACTGCTCCCACAAATCCTACACTTTTATCCCTCCTGAAACTGCTCCCTAAGCAAATTCACAGTAGTATATGGTGACTGACTGCTTTGGGGTTGGGAGGGTGGTTTAATGGCTAAGGTGTTTGCCTTACAAACACAAGGTGCAGGGTTTGAGTCTCACAAGGGATAATTGGCTAGGCTTAAAATGGCTCGCAATGGCAGTTAGCTTAGTACTAAACTATGAACCTATGAACTGGAAGGGAGAAAGGGAAATCTAGATTTAGGGAAATTTTTAGTCTCCACCTAGTGGTTTCTCTTCAGACAGACCCCAGCACTAGGATTTGAAAAGAACAAGGATGTTGGTGTTGGGATCAAAGAAACTTCAGATACCATTGTTATCTTTCTCATGTGGAGTCTTTATAAAGGTATCATGAGAATCATGGACACCATGAGGCCCAAAATCCCGAGGTATTCCTTGCAGTGGCCAAAGTCTGAGTAGGAAACCATAGAAACAGATCTGGATATAGAACTATTCTTCCTGTGGAAGAAAAGCTCTTTGAACTGAGGTATCTAGTTGGCACAATATGGGACACAATACTGTGTCAAGAAGTGAAAAAAGGCTTTGGACTGTTTGATTGGAATCCCAGATTGTGCAAGAGATCTCTCAATCAAGTGACAGATTCTTGACACTTTGAAAAAGATTCTGCAATAAGCAAATCATCTAAATATGGAAAAACATGGATTCTCTGTAGCCTGCAATGAGCTATAAATAGAGCTTGACAGTTTGTGAACACCTTTGGTGTGGAAGACAGTTCAAAGGGTATGACAGAAAACTGATAATGTGATCCAGCCACACAAAACCTTAAATCTGTATGAACAGGGATGTGATAAGCATATTTTAAATCCACCGTTACCAGGAGAGTTAAATGAGGAAGAAGAGGGTAAAAGTTGTGACGTGACAACATTCTGAACTTGGATATTAGCTCAAACTGGTTTAGGAAGGAAAGATCCAGAACTAGTCTCCAAGCATTTTCTTTCTTTGGCACTAAAAACATTCTTGAAAAAAAAATAAACTTTCCTACCTGGGAACAAGGAACTGGTTCTAGCACTCTCTGAAACAGCATGTGTTGATGGACAGCAGGGGATAGGGGAGTCTGGTCTGGAAGGTGAGAAATTATCCTCTGGAAAGGCAGGATTTCCTCCCACTGCAATTTGTAACCTAGATAAATCATCTTCAGAACTGATTTGTCTGAAACTATTTGTCACCAAAGAAAAGTGGAGATTCAGACTTTCTAACAGGGAAAAGGGGCTGGCAGAATAGAAGGGAGTCAAGGTGATAAAACACTCATTCTGACTTGTTGCACTGTCCTAGTTTTTTTTTTTTTTTTGGGATGGTTTCCAAAATTTCTTTTGGAACCCCCTGCTATTTCTTCTTAAACGTCTGTTTACCCACATTTTGGTGAGGTTGTTTATTTTTATTTATTTTTTTTTTTTTTGCTAAAATTGGATGAAGGGTTAGAAACTCCCTTAGAAAATTTAGAAAATGAGAGCTGAAAAATCTTAAAAGTTCCCTGTCTCAATGTATACCTTTCATCACAGTTTTTGATAATCCCTGTAGCAGAGGAACCAAAAACTAAATCTCTACCCAAAGGAGAATTTAATCTCATTTTTTCACATTATTTGGGAGGTTCTGAGAATGTAGCCAGGCAGAAATCCTCAAAACATTACTTCTTCCAGGGCAGTGGCCTCTAGTATCAGCTGAGTCATACATGTATTATAAACAATAAATTGTAATCTGTAAAATGGAAAAAATAAATTACTTAAAGTTAAAAACTGCAGATAAAACATTCCTTATACTTTCACAGTCAGACAGAATACACAACATATGAGCCTGACAATTCAAATTCAAAGTTGCAGAAGCATACAATTTTCCCATACTTCTATTTCCCATCCTTGTCAGAAAGAGAAGGATTGGCATTAACCAAATATTTAGCAGCAGTAGGATTAACTAAAGCTACAGTTGCTACGTCAGGTTTGGGATGAGTGTATAAAAACTTAAAAGACTGACAAACTTTATACATTTTATCTGCCTTTTTGGGGGTAGCAGACAGACTATCATGAAAACTGCAGGCAGTGACACACACTCCAAAGCGGACAGAACTTGAGGAATAGAAGGTTCTGGAAATTCCTTCTGTAATAGCATACAGCATTTTCTGAGGAACTAAAAAAAACCTCAATGTTCTCCCACTGAAAATACCAGCACATCTCAGAGAAAGAGAACCCCCCACAGGGATAATCAGAAACTGAGTGCTCCTTTGAGTGTGAATCAGAAACATAAAGATAAAGCCCTGTATCTGTTTCATCTTCCTGTCCAGATTCAGAATCCTGAAACCCTTTAGGAAAAGAAGTATCCCTCTTTCTTTTACCAGAAACCACGTTATAAGAAGGATCAATACCCTGGATTAAACCTTGAGCCAGACACACGTTCACATTTTTCTAAATATCTCAACAACCAAGTAACACAGACAGAACGCCTTAGCCTCATATGACAGTTCTCAGCTAGATGAATAAAATGCTGCTGACAGTATGTGTGTAACTTGAGTGGTTGGTGAAATATTGTAAGTTGTTTACAAAATATTACAAATGTAATATATACTGTGTTTACTGTAACATAAAATACGGTTTAAGACCTAGAACCTAAAGAATACTACCACTACAAAAATAGTTTGTGCTAAAGAGTTTGCCATTTATACTTCTTTCATAACACCTATGGTTTCAGAAATAGGAACATTTGTTTAAAATATGAGAACATAATTTGATTCTGTCAAAAGGCTTAGGCTCCACCCATTGGAAGTTATAGTGCAAACTCTCTGTGCTCCAGTGGAAATTTTAGTATACAATCCAGAGTAAGTTTAGGACATCAAAACGGCGTGCTGATCAAATTTGTGAACTCATTCTCAGATACTTCAGTTTCATACAACCAGAATGAGAAGGAACACCTTGTTCCCAATCCCAAAGTGTTCCATAACAAGCCAAGAAGCAGTCCACACCTCCTGCTTGGCTTCCCAAGGCTTATTTCTGGCCTTCTACCATAGGTTAAAAAAGAAAACTGCAAGTCCAGCAACTTCAATGTCAAAGCTCACTGCAACACTATTAATGCATTGTTACAGCTTTTTGATATGGGGGATGCACTCTCCACATCCATGCTGGCTTTACATAGCAACTCCAAGGTTATTGAACCTTAGAGTAGGGGAAAATAATTCTGAGATAGAATATTGCAGGGCTAACTGCATACCTGTTCCCCTATCCACAACTTCGAGCATCACATTTTCATCCTTCAAAGTTTCAACAGAAAGCCTTTAATTCTGAAATGAATAACTTTTGTTGGATTCTCACTGTAAGGTCGTTACAAGCCTCCCTATTACAGAGTGGAAAGCATTATTTTTTTCCATGCATCCTCAAATTGTAGTAGATTACCCTTACTACAGATTTTTGAAAGCATCACCAAAATGTTTCTTTCTAATTCAATCTACCAAGCAATAGGTACCTGACCAATTCCAAATTCTTATTACATTTTGTTGCTTCTCTGATAAAGAAGAGGATATACAGCTAGGAATAGAGCAAAGGGAGAAATTAATAACATCATATCCACAGTGATTCTTTCGAATCCAGATGTTAGGTGAATCATTCAAACCTATTGATTATTCCAATTAATTTAGTCACTAACCAGATAACAATTTTCTAAGATGCATCAAAGATTTTATTCTCCCAGGAAAGAAATATTACAGCAGGCTGATACAACACACTTCATTACATTTTGGAGAAACTGCATCGTTCCTTGCCATTTATTAGACTTCAAACAGTCTAACTTGCCCCAAGCATCATACTTTTGTAAAAGTATGCAGGCAGTATTTGTTGCTGTTTGTGTTTACTTGAAAAAATTTAGATACTGTGATCGAATATAAAACTGCAAGGATGACAAATGATTTACTAAAAGTGTAATCTTTGGTCTGGGAGAGCTAAATTAGAGACCAACCTTGAAAATTACTTTTTATCATTGAGACGGTCTCTTGGGAACAGATGTCCCTGACTCCTCTAACTATAAAAGCTGCCCAAGTACCCAAGTGTTTGACGGAGCTATGTGTCCACTGGAATCCAAAGGTGCCTAGAGTCCACAAGGAGGTGCACACCGACATACACAGCTTGTTAATTTGCCTACTTTATTTTAAAATTATAAATATATGAGGATTTGCTTAGGAGGTAATCCTCTATGGTAATAACTTGCAAGGATCTTAAAGACAGAGGTCATCTTCATACAAACATAATGAGTTGTATAGAAGTGTCTGACTTACTTGTTTGACTTTTGTTATACATTGCATAGGTCTCATTGCTATATGTTCTGCTGTTAAACAATAAGTGGAAAGGGGAAATCCTTGTTTTGTACCTCTCTAGGTGTAATTCTGGCTAACATACAAGACTGGACTTTGATCAAGGCATTAGCTTTTTTTTTTTTATTAATTAATTTATTGAAACATGATGGAAAAATTGCAGATTCATTTGGGTAACCGAGGTCTGCTGGAAACTGTTTAAAAAGTTAACCAAACTTGCATACTTATTACTTTAAATTTGTACAGCTGATACTTTACTACTTAGGGAAGTGTATCTGGTATTTTACATTCAGTGAGATACACTTTAGTTAAATCAACTTCAATCAGATAAATTACAGCCAATACAAAATTATCAGAGGACAGTATGCAGTCAAGCACATGAAGTAAAACATGGCCAAAAAGGCTAGAGGCTGAAATTAGTGGAGACTTTTAAATCCATGTAACTTATATGAGCATTACCACATATAGTACATCCAATGTTAGCAGTACAAAACAATCTTAGTCACTTGTCATCAGAAGTCTTAAGGAAACAGTAACACTAATCTGTACTTTACAGAAATGTTGCCTTGTTTTGTATTGTTAAATAGGACTGCCAGATGTACTTAAATCTTCTTCTTTCGGCTGCTCCCGTTAGGGGTCACCACAGCAGATCAACTGTTTCCATTTCTTCCTGTCCTCTGCATCTTGCTCTGTCACACCAACCACCTGCATGTCCTCTCTCACCACATCCATAAACCTTATCTTAGGCTTTCCTCTTTTCCTGTTATCTGGCAGCTTCATCCTTAGCATCTTTTTCCCAATATACCCAGCATCCCTCCTCAGCACATGTCCAAACCAACGTAATATTGCCTCTCTGGCTTTTTCTCCAAACCTTCCAACCTGGGCTGACCCTCTAATATACTTATTCCTAATCCTGTCCATCCTCATCACACCCAGTGTAAATCTTAACATCTTCAACTCTGTCACGTCAAGCTTTGACGCCTGCCTTTTTGTCAATGCCACTGTCTCCAACCCGTATAACATAGCTGGTCTCACTACCCTCTTGTATACCTTCCCTTTCACTCTTACTGATACTCATCTGTCACAAATCACTCCTGACACTCTTCTCCACCCACTCCATCCTGCCTGTACTCTCCTTCACCTCTCTTCCACACTCACCATTACTCTGAACTATTGATCCCAAGTACTTAAACTCATTCACCTTCGCCACCTCTACTCCCTGCATCCTCACCATTCCTCTATCCTCCCTCTAATTCACACACATATATTCTGTCTTAGTCCTGCTGACCTTCATTCCTCTTCGTTTCTCCACCTCTCCAGGGTCTCCTCCACTTGTTCCGTACTCTCACTACAGATCACAATGTCATCTGCAAACATCATAGTCCACGGAGACTCCTGTCTGATCTCGTCTGCCAACCTGTCCATCACCATTACAAATAAGAAAGGGCTCAGAGCTGATCCCTGATGTAATCCCACCTCCACCTTAAACGCATCTGTCACTCCCACCGCAGACCTCACCGCTGTCTCACTACCCTCGCACATATCTTGTACCACTCTTACATCTCTGACACTCCCGACTTCCTCATACAATACCACAACTCCTCTCTAATGTACTTAAATGGAGAACTAATAACTGGTCTGGTGCTATAAGCCCCATAAAACAATACTGTCCTTTCAAAAGCACCACTAGGCTTGAAGCTTTTCAGTTTTATTAGTACCTTCATTCATGGGTTGTCCCCTTATTATTTTATCTTAATGAGGCAGCACCTTAGAATAGCTCTATAAAAGTAACTCAATGAGATGTAATGATACTGTACAACCCCTGTGCCTTCACTTAGCACTGAAGGTAATGTTTTTTCATTCTGTATCTCACTACAAACCTTTAAATCATACCCACTAAATGTGATTATGTTGTGCACAACATACACTAATCAGAAAACATGAGCTTCTGCAACATTATTTTTATTTTAATGAATACTTATTTAAAATAATCAAGTGTTCTAATTAAAATGGGTCACCTCCAGATATGCCAATTAATGAACACAGGGCAGCTGCTTCCAGTTTTTGCCTCCGATAAGAATGGTTACATATGGGCATGGCAACCATTTCACAGGGATTTCTGTCTATAAACCAAACTTATTTATTTGTCTTTGTTGACTGGGAAAAGACCGACTGGGTAAAACCCATTTTTCAGCAGAGGCCCAGATCATTTATAGCATAAACATGAGCTCAGTTTTAGTACAATTTTCTAGCAGATATTGACTGTTGCATATTAACAAACACATTACCTATTCATGGGAGATGGAAGATTCTGAACTGATGAAAGCAGGTCACAGCACCGATGTTCAGTGTTGACTTTAAAATGTTATTGTAAGCCACCCACAATGCCAATGCACTGACTACTACAATGTCAAGTATTCTTAAGCCCAGTTTCTGGTAATATTAGGATGAGTCTTTAAGCAGTGCTTTATAGTTGCAGACGCACTGGCACAAATGGACCAACTTTAGCACCCCTATGAGCTTACACTGGGATACCTGGGGCTTCAGGAGCCGCTAACACTTCCCCCAAACACAGATCAACAAGGCTACCATTTCTCTGATGGCCAGGGGCTCCCCAGTCTCAATCTCATTTGTAATAAACATAATGTTGCTCCTGGAACTAGCAGTTTCACACACAGTCATCTATGCATTAAAAACAATCTTATCCCTTGGGCTAGCAGTTCCCAAACCCCGCCCTACTGCTTTTTAATGAAGTATAATCCTGCCTCTTGCATTTTCAATTTTTTAGCACACTCCCTTCTGTACTGACACTAATCCCAAACCTGGTGCATGCAGTTTCTCAGCCACTGTTCTCTTTGTAAAGAATGTAATCCTGTCCTGAGGGCTAGCAGTTTGGGCAGCTTCTGTTCCCTTTAAAATAAAAATAAACACTTCCCTTGTGTCAAGCATATTCTTCATTCCCAATGTCCTTTGTAATCCCTTTTGGCTACCAATTCCTCATCACCATTCCCTTCTGTAACTAAAGGAAGCTTGCTCCTCATTAAGTTTCTTGCTGTAATCCCCTTTAGAACAAAAGTTGTCCTATCTGTGGAAACCAGCAATTCCACATAACCAATTCTCATTCATAAACAAATACAGCCATTCATTTCTGCCTATGCATTTGCAGGCTCCTGTCTTCTGCATTAAAACAGCCATGTCCCTGGTGCTTATCAAGTACCATATCCCTCATTTGATAACTCTGCTGAACAGCATTTCCTACCTCACCAGTTTCAACTGCAATGAAGTTAGTGTCTGAAACCAGTACAGTCAAATTTTCTTACATTCACAAGACAGTAAACTTCAATTATCAGATCACGTGTACATATTTAGGTAACAGACCTACATAACTTAAATGAATGGTGACTTCCATCACAAAAGTAACATGCTTTACTATACATTTTAAAGAAAGATGACAAAAAAGAGAAAATAATCTGTCTCATGCTACATGCCTGTGTTTGATTTAATTATTTTTTTTAATATGCTTCTGTATTATGGCAGAAAATTCCTTTAATGAGTAACACAACTTTCTGCTTGAGTGAGGCCAGACATGATGTCATACGAAATTTATCTTACATGATGACAGCAGGTGCGCTGTTCATTTGAAGATTTGGATAGGAAGGGACTGGGAAATACTATCATGGTCAACAGCTCAACGAGCTGCAATTTCACCTTTTATGACGAAAGCTTAAAAGACTGTGGGTTCTATTCCCCTCACTACCTACCTGCACTCATAATCCAGTGCTGACAGTGCAGTTCAACAGAAGGGGATGCTGCTGTCCTGTGAAGCTGTCTTTTAGCTGTGAAATTACAGCAAGGTCTCATACTCCTGAACTAATCACAGCTTCAGTGGCTGTTAAAGTGCATAGCACTTGTCCAAAGATGTGCCGGGAAATTTCCGTAGTATCCTGGGTAGGTCTCTCCTATTCACTACAAAAACCAGTCCGGGTCATCCAGAGTGGTACTCTTGTAAATTGTGTAACTTGAGTGTGCAAGGGCCATGGTTCATTCTTGGCAAGCAACTTTTGAGGGTTGGCATAATAGTTAAGGTGTTTACCTCACAGACAAAAAGTAAAGGATTTCATTCTCACCTTTGGTCACTGACTGGTTATTTGGGAAGTTTGACTAGGCTTAAAAAGCTCCCCTGTCCAGGTCGTTAGCCTATTAATCACCTATGAATGAAAAGGTTTAGATTAGGGTAGTTTACTTAATTTAGTATTAGGGGTTGCCACAGCGAATTAACTGTTTCCATTTCTTCCTGTCCTCTGTATCTTGCTCTGTCACACCAACCACCTGCATGTCCTCTCTCACCACATCCATAAACCTTATTTTAGGCCTTCCTCATTTCCTGTTACCTGGCAGCTTCATCCTTAGCATCTTTTTCCCAATATACTCTGCATCCCTTCCTCAGCACATGTCCAAACCAACATAATCTTGCCTCTCTGGCTTTGTCTCCAAACCTTCCAACCTGGGCTGACCCTCTAATATACTTATTCCTAATCCTGTCCATCCTCATCACACTCAGTGCAAATCTTAACATCTTCACTTCTGCCACATCAAGCTCAGACTCCTGCCTTGTCAATGCCACCGTCTCCAACCCATATAACATAGCTGGTCTCACTACCCTCTTGTAGACCTTCCCTTTCACTCTTACTAGTATTCGTCTGTCAGAAATCACTCCTGACACTCTTCTCCACCCACTCCATCCTGCCTGTACTCTCTTCTTTACCCCTCTTCCACACTCACCATCACTCTGAACTGTTGATCCCAAGTACTTAAACTCATCTACCTTCACCACTTCTATTCCCTGTATCCTCACCATTACTCTATCCTCCCTCTCATTCACACACATATATTCTGTCTTAGTCCTGCTGACCTTCATTCCTCTTCTCTATAGAGCATATCTCCACCTCTCCAGGGTCTCCTCCACCTGTTCCCTACTCTCACTACAGATCACAATGTCATCTGCAAACATCATAGTCCACAGGGACTCCCGTCTGATCTCGTCTATCAACCTGTCCATCACCATTGCAAATAAGATAGGAATCAGCTGATCCTTGATATAATCCCACCTCCACCTGAAACACATCCGTCACTCCCACCACAGACCTCACCGCTGTCACACTACCCTCGTTCATATCCTGTACCACTCTAGCATACTTCTCTGACACCCCCGACTTCCTCATACAATACCACAACTCCTCTCTAGGCACCGTGTTATATGCTTTCTCTAAGTCCACAATACAACTCCTTCTGACCTTCTCTGTACTTCTCTAACACTCTTAGAGCAAACATTGCATCAGTAGTGCTCTTTCCTGGCATGAAACCATACTGCTGATCACTAATCATCACCTCCTTTCTTAACCTAGCTTCCACTACTCTTTCCCATAACTTCATGCTGTGACTGATCGATTTAATCCCTCTGTAGTTACTACAGTTCTGCACATCACCCTTATTCTTAAAAAAATTGGTACCAAAACACTTTTTCTCCATTCCTCAGGCATCCTCTCACTTTCCAAGATTTCATTAAACAATCTAGTTAAAAGCTCCTCTGTCATTTCACCTAAACACCTCCATGTTTCCACAGGTATGTCATCTGGACCAATAGCCTTTCCATTCTTCATCGCTATCCTTACTTCCTCCTTGCTAATCCACTGCACTTCATGATTCACTATCCGCACATCATCCAACCTTCTCTCCCTCTCATTCTCTTCATTCATCAGCCCCTCAAAGTACTCTTTCCATCTGCTCAACACACTCTCCTTACTTATGAGTATGTTTCCCTCATTATCATTTATCACCCTTAACTGGTGCACATCTTTCCTAGCTCGGTCCCTCTGTCTAGCCAATCGGTACAGGTCCTTTTCTCCCTCCTTAGTGTCCAACCTTTCATACAACTCTTCATAGGGCTTATCCTTAGCCTTTGCCACCTCTCTCTTTGCCATGCACCTCATCTCCTTATACTCTTGTCTACTTTCTTCATCTCTCTGACAATCCCACTTCTTCTTTGCCTCTTTCTCTGTATACTCTCCTGTACTTCTTTCTCTGTATACTCTCCTGTACTTCTTCTTTCCACCATCAATCTCCTTATCCTCCTTCCAGATGTCACATCAAGCACCTTTCTAGCCATCTCTCTTACTAGCTCTGCTGTAGTTACCCAGCTATTCGGTAACTCTTCACTGCCACCCATTGCCTGTCTTCTCTTCCCTGAACTTCACCTCACAATTACCCTTTTTCAATTTCCACCATTTGATCCTTGGTGCTGCCCTCACACTCATCCTCCTCTTCTTGATCACCAATGTCATCCTACAAGCACCATCCTATGCTGCCTAACTACACTTTACCCTGCCACCACTTTACAGTCTCCAATCTCCTTCATACTGGCCCTTCTACATAAGATATAATACACCTGTGTGCATCTTCCTCCACTCTTGTATGTCACCCTATGCTCCTCCCTCTTGTTAAAATATGTATTCACCACAGCCATGTCCATTCTTTTCGCAAAATCCACTACTATCTGACCTTATGCATTCTTTTGCTTAACACCAAACCTACCCATCACTTCCTCATCCCCTTTGTTCCCTTCACCAACATGCCCATTGAAATCTGCTCCAGTCACCAGTCTCTTACCCTTGGGTACAGTCATCACTTCATCCAACTCACTCCAAAATTTTTCTTTCTCATCCATCACACACCCAACTTGTGCAGCATATGCACGAACAACATTCATCATTACACCATCAATTTCCAGCTTCATAAACATCACTCTATCTGACACTCTTTTCACCTCCAAAACACTCTTAGCATACTGTTCCTTCAGGATAACCCCTATGTCATTTCTCCTCCCATCCACACCATGATAAAACAATTTAAACCTGCTTCTGATACACCTAGCCTTGCTCCCCTTCCATCTGGTCTCTTGCACACACAATATACCAACCTTCCTTCGGTCTATCATATCAGCTAGCTCTCTACCTATACCAATCATACTGCCAACATTCAAAGTTCTGACCCTCACTATTACAGTCCTAGCCTTTACCTGCCTTCGGGCATACCTTCCCCCTCTTCTCCTCCTTCGGCCAACAGTAGCCCAATTTCCGCCAACAGTACTGGTGGCGGTCGTTGTTAACCCGGGCCTCAATGCCCAATAAGCCTAATAAAGGGAAATGCCAATCAGGGTTTTTGCATATCACAGCACAAATGTTACATGTGAGGTCGTGCTACAACAATGACACAAGCATGCTGATACACAAACAATGCACTCCACTACATTTCCAGAAGAACAAACAAAAAACAAAAGCTAGAGGGAAGAATCTGTAGTTTAACTAGACTGCTCACAACTTGGGGGAGGGGAATTTCCTTAGCAACACTGCAAAAGAAGCACCAGACTTCTATTCCTAAGTCTGTAGTAAACAAAAGAAGTGGTATACGAGGTTAAAAGGATGTTACCAGATTGACAAAGAAAAACAGAATTTTAAAAAATTCCTTATGACATTCCTGTTTGGTTTTAATCACATATGCCACAATGAATCTTCCTCTATAATTTATCTGTAGAAGAGTGGACATTACAAACAACACTACAGACCTCAGACAGCACAATTTGTAGCCGGAGATCCAATGGTACATTGTGCTATAGGTACATATTACGGAATTACTCAAGAGTCAATGACTACAGTCAGCATTTTCAGAGTACAGAAGGGCTGACTTTTTCTGCACAGGCAACGCTTCTGTTATTAGGCAGTAACTGTACTCAGGGAAAAAGAAAGGATAATTGTCGTGAGTAAACATTCATCAAGTTCACTTTCTAAAGGTATGTCTGCTTTTCCATTTTAGGATACGTATACAAATTTAATTGTACCAAAAACCCAAATATAAGATTCACTTGTCACAAGATCAGTTATTTCTGTAATGTTATATCTGTAATTCACTCATTATAGTCACACAAGCCAAGAACCCTCCAGGGTCACTGGCTACATTTCTGTTTAGTATGTCATAGATGAGGGGTGGCACTCAGTCCTTGCATTCAGTACTTCAGTTTCTACCATATATGGCCCAGAGATGCAAATGACCTCTGAAAATCGGAAACAAATATAGGTTACCACAGAAAATAAATTTGTACTCTTCTGCTTACGGTTTGAATGAAAACTTCTATTGTTCATTTCAGCAGACAGTAATACAACTTAATTTTGTACAGCACTACAATAAAGGACAAAAAAATTATGCCAAACATTACACATCAGCTAATACGTTTGAGAGTCTGACCATCAAGTGTAAAAAAAATGAGAAAAGAAAAGAGCAACTTGAAGCTCAAAATCAAATGCAGTCAAATCAATAAGGAAAGAGATAAGTACAATCAAAGAGTAGGTATGTCAGAAAACACTGATCAGCTCCATACGTTACTAGCTTTGGGTAATCTGAGGGACTAGTCACCATATCTCATGCAGTGGGATCCTATCACCACCATGCCTGAAATAACCTACACTTAGGTCATGAATTCATTTTCAAAGAAATGGGACCTTTCTTAAGTAGGTCTAGCTGAATCATTAAGGAATTCCATTTGCAACATTTAATCATATTAAATGCAAGTCATAGGTGCAAAAGATATACAATGCATTCATGTATCCCATTAACTAACAAATAAAAAAAAATAAGCTCCATAACGACAGTGAAAAACCGCATGAATAAAATTTAATAAAAATAAACACTTTTGTGGCATGTTCATTCACAACACCCAATCATATGGTTGTACAATCAGAGCATTAACAACAAATCCAAAAATTAATGGCTTCAATGTGCATCCTTCCCTCATCCCATTTTTAGTTCTAATATTTCTTCCAAATACCCATTTACACAAACTACTAGAAATGTATTCTCATGAAACTCATTTGCAAACCTGTTAAATCTCTCCCAATAACAACAAAAAAATCATAAGGCTGTAACATGTCAACATTACTTTATGTGACATATTATCATATGCTTTAGTCATACCTCTCACTATCAATCTTCTCACTTATGTAGCAATTATTTCATGAACTACTTCCTTCATTACAACAACAGAATGAATTGTTATACCTTTAACTACACCACAAACCTCTACTTCTACTACACCCCCTATTATGTCACTTGTCCTTCTCTGAAGAATTGTTGGTAATAATTTATAGTCTGAATACTGTAGGGCCAAAAGCCTTCAGGTATTAACATCTTTTTTATTACCTTTCCACAAAAAATTATTATACCAAAATACACATTTTCCATTTTTCCTCAGTTCCTACAACTCTTTTTCTTGTCAATCTTTCCTCTACTGTCGGTTGACCACCAGTTCCCTCCAATCTAATTGGTTCATTCATTCCCCATCACCAGGTTGAAGATCAACCAGACCAAAGGTTGCCATTTCAGTAACCATTAGGGGTGGTTCCAGGACTTTCTCTTTCAGTCCTACTTTTCCACTGTGGCCACTTGCCTTGTGAAGCCAAGAGGGAACATATAATGGGCTGTCCATGCTGGTGATCTCTCAATTCCACAAGGGACATTGCCAGCAAGAAACCCAGCTCCCTCCTCCTAAGCAGAGGAAGTGGTTTTCCTTGTCTCCACCAGAGAAATTGCAATTCTAATGTGCTTCTCAAGCTCCTATTTTCCCTCGAGCCTTACCCCCAGAAGAGGCAAACAGACCACACCCCTTCAGTCCTCTCCATCTCTTTCTGGAACCTACAGTGCCAGGGTCATTAAATGAAGCCCAGTTCTCTGCATCACAGTAAGGGCTCCATCCCTCAGCACCATGGATCCATGCTAGTTCTTACTTAACCGTTCATTTTCTAAATATTTATAAAATTCATATGTGATACCATCTATGACTGGGGCACTTTCTATTTTAACAAAGCCAATTTATTAAATAATATATTACAATTTATTAATTTATTAAAACTTAAAGCCATGCCTACTTCCTGTACTGTTAGATGAAAATAAAGAAAAATTTTAGATCATCATTCACTTTCTCCAGCATTTCTTTATTTAATAATTATCTATACCTTGGCCTTTCCTCCCTTGTTTCCTTTACACAAATTACATAAACATCTTCTGCTTTTCTCATGATTCATTTCTTTTTGGTGCCCCACAGCCTGACAAACATCAGCTCCCTGCAGCCTTTTGGCTGACTCATTCCTCACGAGTGAGGAATGTCCCTGGTGCATTAGTTTCCTATGAGGAGAGAGTCAGTTACAGAGTCATCATCCTGACAGCCATGACATCATTTTCCTATGTGGCTTAACCCCACCCCTCGATGGTGACACGGCTTCCATATCACTGTGGGGGAACAGCTTACGCCCCTGATGTTGGGGTGTACCTTTTCAATGACACGTCCCTGGCTTTTGTGAACTCGCCCATATCCCTCACACTTGTAGACTGCAGGAGTGGCCTATGCCACTCCCCTGGAGATCCAGGTCATCAATCCTCCTCCCAGGCAAGCTCACCAACTAAGCCACAGATCTCTTGCACTTCAAGCTGGCTCTTCTAGCTTCCCGAGACACTACTGATCTTGGGTCACCTGGGTCACAGTCTGGGCTTTATCGCTCTGAATCACAGAACTGGGTATTGTCAATGAATCTTTTGGGGTCTTACAAACCCCACTTTCACTTTTTAATGTGTCTACATGAATTACTTTGGCTTGTACTGATGGTACCAATAGAGGCCTCACTTCTTTTTTCCATTTACTAGAAATCTCAGTGTAGCCATCTACTTCCTCATTACAGTGTTTTTTTTCTAAAATTTTTCTTTATTTTCATCAAAATCCGTTTCCTTTGCCCCGTAAACCATGTACTGTTTATATATTCCCCATACTTCTCCTTTCTATATTTCTTCCCACTCAAAAAAATATTTTCTTACATACCTCCCACCACACTCCCCATCTATTACACATTCTCCTCTCTAAAAGTAATTCCATAACTTTTCAAAATATCCCAACTTCCACTCTTGCTAAAATATATACTAATCATATCTATGCCTTATCTAATTTTATACCTTTTTTAGTTTATTCATAAAATTTCCACCCTGTGATCAGAAAATCTTGCTGCCTTATTCCAGTCCTTTTACTTACCCGGTGTTTAAATTATATATAGAGCTTTTGTAGTTAATTCCCCTTTCTGGATGTCCCTTCTTCCTGCTGCATTACCTCTAAAATCCACTCTTTTCAAAATTTATTTATTTATTTTATTTTTTATTTTATTTTACATTTGTTTACCGGGCTAGTCTAGCTGGATACATGTCCTTTTTCAGTAGAGGCCCGGGGAGATAAGCTCCAAGACATGGTCTAAATACAATAGTACAAGTTCAAACAACACAGAAAAAAAATATCAATATACTAATAAAAATAGCAACTTTAAAAAGGAAATAAAACTCATCAACAATGGTATTAAGTAATTAACAGTACAGAGTTTGTAACAGAATATATTATTGAGGAAACAAATCATAAAACAGTGAAATTTCAAGTATGGAGACATATCAGGTTAGGTCCTAGTTAAACAAAGGAAGTTAGGTGAGAAGTAATTTAGCAAAGGAGTTACTTAAGAAGAGAAAGTAAAAAGAGGATATAAAAAAAAGAAAAGGGGTAGATAAGAAAAGTATGATAAGATGGGGAAAAAAAGTAGCAGAGGCTAGTAAGCACTGGATAGGTTAGATAACTTAGTAGAGGTAGATGATTAGTCTGGTTTTGAATAAGGGCATAGCCAGTGAGTTTTGAGGAGAAGTTTAAGTCTATTTTTAAAGAGAGATAATGAGGTGAGTGAGGAGAGGTCACAAGGGAGAAGATTCCAGGATTTACCTACAGAATTAGAGAAAAGGGAATCCCCAGCTCTGTTGTTAGGTTTAGTGGTGTGGACTAGTTGTTTTTGAGATGAGTGTAAGGACTTCAGATTTGTGTAGGGGGTGATTAGGGTAGATAAACTTGGAGTATTAGAAGGTTTATAAAGGATGTTGTGGGCAAGGGTGAGTTGGTGAAATTTAATCAGGTGTTGTAGTTCTAACCATCCTAGCTGTTTTAGGTTAATGCAATGATGGGTTCTAAATGAGTTGCCTGTAGCTAATCGTGCTATGTTATTATAAGCCATTTCCAATTTGTTGAGGTTATTCTTGGAGAGATTAGTAAAAATGGGAGAGGCATAAAGGAGTGTAGAGATCAAGTGTGTGTGGGCAACTGTAATTTTAGCAGTGGGGGAAAGGAAGGTTTTTATCCTGTAGAGGGTACCGATTTTTTTATTAACAGTCTTTATGGTATTATTGATATGGATGTCAAAGTTAAGATTATTGTCAATGGTGACACCGAGCAGTTTGGTGGTACAGTCAGGAGATATAATAGTATCATTGGTAGATGTTACTGAGAATTGGAGAGGGGAGGACTTATGAGTAGGCATGAAGAGGAGAAGTTTGGTTTTTTTAGGGTTTAAGAGGAGGCAATGCTGAGAGAACCATTTCTCAACTATGTTGAATACTTTTTGGGTGAGAGCATGAAGGTCATGGGATGATGTAGCTGAACATAATAGGGTTGAGTCATCAGCATATTGTATGCAGGTGGCTTGTGGGATAGCTAGATGAAGGTCATTAATAAATATAGAGAAAAGAAGAGGTCCAAGTATGGATCCCTGAGGGACTCCTAAGGTAACAGGTAGAAGAGTGGATAAAGTGTTTTGCCAAAGTACTGCTTGTTGTCGGTTGTCAAGGTAGGATTGGAACCATTTTATGGAAAGTGGGTCTAATGAGAGACATTTCAGGATGTTTAAGAGAATTTGGTGGTTTACCATGTCGAATGCTTTGGACAAGTCAAAGAATAGAGCAGAAGAAAGGTTGTTCAGGTTTCGGTGCCTGTTAATATAGTCAGTGAAAGACAAGAGGGCAGTGGTAGTGCTGTGTGAGGGTCTGAAACCATGTTGACAGTTGGAAAGTAAGTTATTTCCAGTTAGATGGTGGAGTAGTTGCTTATGGATACACTTCTCCATAATTTTAGCTAGGGGAGAAAGTAGGGCAATGGGGCGATAGTTTGATATTTCTGTGGAATGTCCTCCTTTATGTAGGGGGATTATGTGGGACACTTTCCATATAGTGGGGATGTAACCTTCAGTAATCAATCTATTTATTAATATAGAAATAGGATAGGCTATGGCCTTGGATGATATCTGTAGATATTCAGAAGGCAGTAGGTCTGCAGAAGGAGAGCATGGTTTCAGTTTACTCAAAAGGGTTTGAATAAATGAGGTTGTAACAGGTTTGAAATGAAAGGAGGGTGGTGGGGTTGAGGAGTATGAGGGTATTGTGAAGGTATTAGGGTGTTAGTTGCCTGGCTAGTAATTGGATAGTATCTGTAAAAAAGGTATTGAAGGTATTAGCTGTTTGGATTGGATTATTCGAGTCTGTATTTTGAGGGTTTGGTGTAGCAGATTTACCTGGGTGTAGTAATTGCTTGATGCTGGCCCAGAATTTCTGTGGGTTGTTGTGATTATGTTGTTGGTATTGTAAGTAGTAGTTTTGCTTATCAGAGTGTATGGCCTTTTTAGTGTCATTTCTTAGCTTTCTAAATGTTAGTTGGTCAGTGGTGTTTTTTGTCATTCTCCATTTGGCCCAGTATTTATTTCTGATGTGAATTTTGTGTTTGGTTTTGCTGGAAAGCCATGGGGCAGGCTTGGCCTTAATTCTTATAGATCTGGTTGGAGCATGGTGATTAAGAATGGCAAGGAAGGTAGAGTTAAAGAAATTAACGGCTTCATCTAAAGGAAGATGTTTTAAAGGAGCCCAGTTGCAAGCTATAAGTTCAATTTTGAATAGATCAGGGTTAAATTTATTTTTGGATCTAATATGTCTGGTAGAGGTTGGGTTAGGGGTGTTGGTTTTATGTCTAATGATATAGGTTAGTGAGTGGTCACTAATGTCATCAGGGAGGGTTCCAGAGTCATAGTAGTGAGTATGATTGTTAGTTAGAATCCAATCTAGTGTGTTAGCTCTCTTGTTAGATTTATTTATTCTGGTGGGGGAGGTAATGGTCTGGGAGAAACCATATAGGTTTATGTGAGTGGTAGGGAGGCTACTACAATAAGTATTCCAGTCTAAATTCATATCGCCTAGGATAATGGTTTCTTGAGGTAGGTGTTGGGATAGCCAGCAGAGGATATTTTCCAAGGTGGCTATGTTATTTCCAGGGGGCAGATACATACAGATGATATAGATTGATTTAGCATTGTTAAGTTCAAGTTTAGTAATGAGAATTTCTGTTTTGGAGTCCAGCGGTGTGTTACAGTTATAAGTGGTTAGTTGAAGGCCTGATTTAAATAGAATAGCCACACCACCACCTTTCTTAGCTACTCTGTCAAGCCTTAGGATATTATATCCAGGTGGGATAATTTCATTATCTTTGATGGCAGGTTTTAGCCATGTTTCAGTTAGGCAAATAATGTCAAAGGTGTACACTTCTAGGAGAGCATGGAGTTGAGTTAATTTGTTGTTAATGCTGCGTATGTTGAGATGAGCCAGTAGGAGTGAGTTAGAAGGTCTTGCAAGGGGAGAATTGATAGACTGATTATGGTAATGAAGAGTGATAGGGTTTGCAGTTGGACCTGGGTTAGGATGAATATCACCATCCTTTACTGTGAGAAGTTGTAGTAGATGGCTTGGGATAGGGAGTTTGTTGTAGAGAAATAACAGTCTTTTGAAATATTGTGTATTATATTTAATGTGTAGTGTTCTATGATACTTAGATAGTAGGTAGCTAGGTGAGTATGTTATGTTTGCATGGTTATATAGGTGTGGTATGGACTGGGAGTTGGTTTGTTGTTTGGGGTGATCTGGTTGTGGATATAATAGGTGCTCATATGAAGATAGAAAATATGTAAAGGTTAGTAATGGTAGTAGTAAAAGAATGAAGCAGAATCGAATTTGAAAATGGATAGCTGAATAGGCCATTTGGAAAGATTAGTTATATGTTGTGACTAGGTAGGGAGGGAGGTGAAAAGGCTGGGAGTGTGCAGTGATAGGAGGGTGTGGTGATTAATGAGGGGAGTGGTAAGAGATGGGAAATGAAAGAGCAATTAGCTGATGGGAAATGTGAATTGGGTAGTGGGAAAGGAAGAGGTGTGGTTAGAATGTATAAGAGTAGGACCCCTGGGGGTGGGTGGGAATTGGGGGTAGGGAGGGGAGCGGAGTGAGCCCGCAGGGCGAACGGAGCGGGTAGAGACAAGAGAGGACAGAATGTTGAGAAAAACAATCAGTAAAAGAGCGTATGCTATAAGGTAGGGTAGTAAAAGAGGTAAGTAAAGAGAAATAGGGTAGAAGTGGGATAAGTATGGGGGGTTAGTCAGTAAAATATATTTATAGCAGGATGAAGAGGAGTGTACTAGAGTAGTCACAGAGAAGAAGTGGAGAACAGTTAACCATGAAGCTTGGGCCAGAAGATAAAAAAGGGATAAATAGTTGAGGTAGCAGGCAAGCTGAGAGGGGAGAAAAAAAAAAGCTTGGAGAGGTTGCCACCTACTGGTAAAACCCTAAAATTACAGTGGAAATTCTGAGAGGACAGGCCAGGGATAAAGATTAATGAGCAAGAAGTAAGGTACACCGTGTGTACAGAGGAAAGCTACACAGTCTACACTGGAAATGCTGCTGGCTATCCTGGCTTAAAGCGACCTATTAGTCACCTTCAATTAGTTGTAGAAATACTAGACTGGACTAGCAGGTTTGGGATACCAACATACTTTGCTTCCTTTCTTATACTTTGGGGAGCAGGATGGTAGTTGCTATGCTGTAACACCAGCTTGGAGTGGGTCCTTAGCCTTCAGGTCAGATTCCCTCGGACAGGATATGGAGTTCAGTGAGCGGGTATTTGCTTCCTTTCTTATACTTTGGGGAGCCGGATGGTAGTTTCTATGCTGTAACACCAGCTTGGAGTGGGTCCTTAGCCTTCAGGTCAGAGGAGTCAGATTCCCTCGGACAGGATATGGAGTTCAGGGAGCGGATATCTGCTTCCTTTCTTATACTTTTGGGAGCAGGATGGTAGTTGCTATGCTGTAACACCAGCTTGGAGTGGGTCCTTAGCCTTCAGGTCAGAGGAGTCAGATTCCCTCGGACAGGATATGGAGTTCAGTGAGCGGGTATTTGCTTCCTTTCTTATACTTTGGGGAGCAGGATGGTAGTTGCTATGCTGTAACACCAGCTTGGAGTGGGTCCTTAGCCTTCAGGTCAGAGGAGTCAGATTCCCTCGGACAGGATATGGAGTTCAGTGAGCGGGTATCTGCTTCCTTTCTTATACTTTGGGGAGCAGGATGGTAGTTGCTATGCTGTAACACCAGCTTGGAGTGGGTCCTTAGCCTTCAGGTCAGAGGAGTCAGATTCCCTCGGACAGGATATGGAGTTCAGTGAGCGGGTATTTGCTTCCTTTCTTATACTTTGGGGAGCAGGATGGTAGTTGCTATGCTGTAACACCAGCTTGGAGTGGGTCCTTAGCCTTCAGGTCAGAGGAGTCAGATTCCCTCGGACAGGATATGGAGTTCAGTGAGCGGGTATTTGCTTCCTTTCTTATACTTTGGGGAGCAGGATGGTAGTTGCTATGCTGTAACACCAGCTTGGAGTGGGTCCTTAGCCTTCAGGACAGAGGAGTCAGATTCCCTCGGACAGGATATGGAGTTCAGTGAGCGGGTATTTGCTTCCTTTCTTATACTTTGGGGAGCAGGATGGTAGTTGCTATGCTGTAACACCAGCTTGGAGTGGGTCCTTAGCCTTCAGGTCAGAGGAGTCAGATTCCCTCGGACAGGATATGGAGTTCAGTGAGCGGGTATCTGCTTCCTTTCTTATACTTTGGGGAGCAGGATGGTAGTTGCTATGCTGTAACACCAGCTTGGAGTGGGTCCTTAGCCTTCAGGTCAGAGGAGTCAGATTCCCTCGGACAGGATATGGAGTTCAGTGAGCGGGTATCTGCTTCCTTTCTTATACTTTGGGAGCAGGATGGTAGTTGCTATGCTGTAACACCAGCTTGGAGTGGGTCCTTAGCCTTCAGGTCAGAGGAGTCAGATTCCCTCGGACAGGATATGGAGTTCAGTGAGCGGGTATCTGCTTCCTTTCTTATACTTTGGGGAGCAGGATGGTAGTTGCTATGCTGTAACACCAGCTTGGAGTGGGTCCTTAGCCTTCAGGTCAGAGGAGTCAGATTCCCTCGGACAGGATATGGAGTTCAGTGAGCGGGTATTTGCTTCCTTTCTTATACTTTGGGGAGCAGGATGGTAGTTGCTATGCTGTAACACCAGCTTGGAGTGGGTCCTTAGCCTTCAGGTCAGAGGAGTCAGATTCCCTCGGACAGGATATGGAGTTCAGTGAGCGGGTATTTGCTTCCTTTCTTATACTTTGGGGAGCAGGATGGTAGTTGCTATGCTGCAACACCAGCTTGGAGTGGGTCCTTAGCCTTCAGGTCAGAGGAGTCAGATTCCCTCGGACAGGATATGGAGTTCAGTGAGCGGGTATTTGCTTCCTTTCTTATACTTTGGGGAGCAGGATGGTAGTTGCTATGCTGTAACACCAGCTTGGAGTGGGTCCTTAGCCTTCAGGTCAGAGGAGTCAGATTCCCTCGGACAGGATATGGAGTTCAGTGAGCGGGTATTTGCTTCCTTTCTTATACTTTGGGGAGCAGGATGGTAGTTGCTATGCTGTAACACCAGCTTGGAGTGGGTCCTTAGCCTTCAGGTCAGAGGAGTCAGATTCCCTCGGACAGGATATGGAGTTCAGTGAGCGGGTATTTGCTTCCTTTCTTATACTTTGGGGAGCAGGATGGTAGTTGCTATGCTGTAACACCAGCTTGGAGTGGGTCCTTAGCCTTCAGGTCAGAGGAGTCAGATTCCCTCGGACAGGATATGGAGTTCAGTGAGCGGGTATTTGCTTCCTTTCTTATATGGCCCTGATCCTTACACTCCTTACACTTCTCTATTTCTTTCCTACAATATCAATAAAATACAACCTATAAATATTTTTCCTCTAATGATCAAATCTCAAATGCACTCACTACATGAATGTATTAGTACATTAATGATTAAATCACAATGTACTCACTACATGAATGTATTAGTAAATACTTTTTAATGCACTACAAATTTCACAATGCATTTTATCCTTTCTAGATACAAGTGAGTAACATAACCTGTGATGTGCTTTTCATATAAACAGCTACAAATTAGTATTCATCCAAGCACTTCCACTGCATAATGCTTTAGTTATACTTCTATACCTTTCTAGAATACTAACACTGCTCTGGAACATTATTCTGGCCTTAATGACAGATTATAACCCTGACCTCATAATATCACAATTGTTTTCATTTTCAGAATAATATACAAACCTTGTAACTTGCAGAATACGTATACCCATGGTATTAGAAGAACCACTGGAACACTGTGGTTCTTCTAAACAAACCTCATAATACTGCTTAGCAAAAATCCACAACTGGATGTGGATAGTAGAAGATTTACCTACAATTGGTGTGGTCTGATCAAGACAGTGAAGCCCAGATTATCAAACAAAGCCAACAGTGGTTAAATCCACGTAACCCACACATAGGACTGGATTATTCCTATTATACAATGACATTATTTAAGAAAATAAAAATACATTTCCCAGCAATGTTGTTAAATAAACAGACTTCAGTGCTCTTTTGCTGGCCTCTGGTAGTCTGGGCATGAAGGATATATACTATTCATGCTCTAAGTCAGTAAACTGCACAGTACGTTGTTACCTCCTTTTTTTATTTATTTATTTATTTATTTATTTTTTTTAAGTATTTAGCAGTTTCCATTACCCTGGTCTCTATTATGTATAGCGTACCTCTCAACCATTCACATTTTTGCAAAATGCCCTGGTATTAGTCTTATATTGATGACTTTTCTACAAAAAAAGCTTTGGCTTTCTGGGAAATCATTACACCTGAAGTCGATAAATAATACTAGACAATCCAGAACTGGTATTCCAGGCACAGAGAGCTGTTCACATTGTATTATTCGGTTCCACAGTTTAAGAAAGTTAAATTCTCCACCTAGTAGTGCTAACAGTTCAGAGGTGTTTTAATTGCAGTTTCTGAGATACACACTTGTTTTCTAATGAGAACGCTGACTGGACAGACCAATAAGGGTGCACGTTTTTGAATATTAAATTAGTTGCAGGGAGAAATAGCCAGAATCGTGGATACTTTTTTCCTGCATTAATTAATTCACTTTTAAAAGTTAATATTGAAATTCTGAATCTATAAGAAGTTTGTGAATTAGATGTATGATCATTGCCTTGAACTGGCTTAAATGCTTGATGAGTGAAACTCTCAATGATTTACCACAATGTCCAAAGTTTTAAGAGGAACGCAAAAAAAATATGATGTAAAAAGAGATGTTCTGTCCAGGTTCATTACAAAAAGTATGAATAATCCAGTGTAGTGGACAGATTTCATTTTCTTTGTATATGCCAGACTTACAATGGGCACATTGCCTGGGTTGTATAACTGATATGCACATTTGTAAATGCAAAATACTCTTTACAGTGCAATTTACATTTAATATTACAGTTTGTATGCCCTCATACAGTTTTGTTGCTTTAATTTTTAACTTACTTTTGTGTGCACTTGCCCTCTTCGAGATATTTCTGCAGAGTCCAAATCTTCAATTCCATAATTTTCTATTTTTTATTCATATTCTGTTGTACTGCAGAAACCTATCAGTCCATTTTTATAACCCCCCACATCAAAATCCTTTCCTCAGGTTATTCTTCTAATTCAAAAGTTTAATCAGCTTATTCCTTTCCATGCTTTCTCTCTTCAGCTATAAATACTTCCACTCATTACTTTTTTCTACAATCTGCTAATCTCAAATACCAATATTCTCATATTATTGAATTCTCAGATAGTGTTTCCAAAATATATATATTTTTTACTACTTTCTTCAGTACAGTTGTTTTTTTGTGTGGGCCTTCTCACCACACTCCTCAAATCTCCACTTTAAACAACATTTTATTAAGTATCCCACTTTTCCAAAGATAATACCCCTTAGGCTACTGAAAATGATACATTATTCCTTTCATAACCTAAGCAGAGCTCATCTGCCAATAAAGATTTTCTGACTTGAAGAGAACCAAGTGGAATAAAGGAAGCAGACTTGAGGACAACTAGCAAACGGACCTCACCTTCTACTAAGACAGGAAATCTACTCCCCAGTAGTTCCATGACCATCAAGGCACGTTACTGATTTTATTTTTTATTTTATGTTATCTTCAGCACTGCTTGTTGGTAGCTGAGGTAACACTTGCTACACCAGGACTAAGTTGCACCTAGTCTTCTTCATTCCTTTAATTACTTGGCAAATAACATAAGTAACTAGTCTTCTTGCTCAGTTTCACTCGCACAAACCTCTCCTCCACACAAGAAATCACCGATATTTATTTGTATTTTACAAAGAAAAAACATTTACTTGCATTTTATTTTTATTTAGCCTTTGCTTTATCATAATACTCAATGAATGCTTGTTTAACCATGTCACCAGTTACATTTGTAGATACAAACTGAAATGTCACTTTTCAGTTAGTCTGCAGATTGTGTTTGGCTTAGGACAAGTTGTCAGCAGTTACTGACAATCTATTCTGCATAGATGGCAAATCCAGTCTCTAAAGCAATGTCAAATACAGTATAATAGCTAATATCTGTAGAGCAGAATCTCCCAGTGGCTTCAAAACACTCTAGAAATGTTGTCTTGAGATTTTTTTCTTACAGCATTAAAACGGAGTCTCCATCTTCCTTCTTAGCTCCCTCAATGCTTCAACAAATGACAATGTTATAAGCTGCTTGGTAAACTCTTCCTACGAAAGGTAACATGCACCTTTCAACATGCTTACATAATTGTTTTGTTGCCAAGCATTACATGATTGTACACTCTTGGCGTCTTCCCATTTTTTTACGCTGAAGCTCATCTCCAACATTTTCCATAACTTGGCTCCAACAAAAAATTGGGTCACAGTTCTTAACATCAGTGATTTTTGTATAACTGTTCATCAAGATTCACCAGACCACAGCTCCACAATCACATCATTACTTCCTAAAACCTCCATATCTGCATTGATGCCATCAGCCCTACGGTCTCCAAGCACCTCCAATATATTCTGCTCCACAGGAACCAGGAAGTACAGAGGAATTTCCTTCCAGTTCTGGCCAAATGTATCCCATCTGTACAGAAACTATTTGAAGTTACATCTTTCTGAAAGAGGCTGACACCTAGTGGGAATTACCTAATCCACAAAAAGTAAATAAAATAAAATTTAATAAAACCGTGTACAAAGTATAGCTTTTACGGTAAACTCATGTGCTCCAGGATGAGATATGTGAGATTACCCACAATAAAAAAAAGAGAGGAAGAATTACATCTCCTATCTGTATACAATTTAGGAAGGCAATGGTCATTGAAACTATGAAGCATTAGGGCGATAGGTAAAAAAACGATGCACAGAAAGCTGTCTCTGATATTCAAGTTACAACAGAAAGCACCTAAATATGTGAAACAACAGTAAGCAGATGCACTATATGTAGATATTGTGAAGCCAGAAGGAAGCAATTAGGTTCATAGGTTGGTAATTGGCTATCGGCCCTAGGGCCTATACAATATATATTAGAACTATAATGTGCTGGGTACAATAATATGACTCATCATACTCATTCACAGTACCTTCTGGAGTCCTGGCAACTACCAAAAATGGCACCCGCCTATATCCTTGGTTTCCTTACTGAACTTTATAAGGAGTCCCCTGATTTGTGGCACCTTTATTTCGGGAAAAAGTTCCTGCCTGTCACAAAGCTATCTTGATGTTGGACCTTATCTCTTATTTTTTTTTAGCAGACTAAGAAGTATCATCTTGTACTTGATTTACTGCACCACAACCTGCATTCAATACGTTGACGAGTGTATTAATACCGACTTACTTTTTGCATGGACATCATCTCAAAATAAAGGGATCCGTGTCCCTGTGTCACAGCATTGCTTCCTTTAGCTGTTGCCCATTCAAATATTAAGTCTGGCTTTATTTACTTAACATTTTCTAAAAAGTATGGTGAGCTGATCTAATGCAAACCTCTTACAGATGTATTTCAGGAAAAGAGGTGAAAGAGAATACACAGTTAATCTCTTTATGTTATGTTAGTAATTAGTTAGACTGTATTAGGACTATGTGGCTTGATTTCAGTGCAAATATAATGACGAGGAGCATTTCAGCTAGGACACTGGAAGGAACTCCCCTGTTTGATTCCACCTGTACTACTCCCAGTTAGGGCGGAAGGACCTCAGTTTAACAACTCAGCGGACAGCATCTCAAGAGTGGAGCATCCCCTTATGTTCCCTTGTAGTATCTGTACTGAAACCTGAATCTGACTACTTGCTTAGGTGAAACATCCGAAAGACTTTTCATCTTCCAGGAGGCATCAAAGGCACGTATGCTTCTGGTAAAACCACTAGCACTTTAAGTCATATTGTACATCTGAATATAGTAAACATGCATCAGTAACACGCAGGTACAGTTACAACATTGCAATTACTAATTAGACTGTAACAAGTACTTAAATTGTGCACATTAGAAAAACTCTCAATGTACATCAGACACATCAGCATAAGACACACAGTTCTTATTAAGTACAGCTAAGATGTCAGTACCTTCACATGAGGAGAACAATTCACATAAAATGGCAGCTCTAGGCTGTGGCACTATGAAGAAATTAACTAGTTTCCAGGGTAGTGAAGTGCTGCTGTGCAAAAGAGCTATTGGTCTTTGAAATGCACTAGTCAGTGTGCACGTCACAGAGCACGAGGAATAAAAGGAACTAAGTGCCCCCCCACACACACACACACAATGTAAGGTACAGGGCTGAGATGCAATAGGTACATGCTGACACCACAGTATGTAGCACTGCAGGTCTGTGGAATGCACACTGCTTTGTCAAATGCTAAAAAGTCAGGCTATTTAAGAAAATGCATCTAGCTAGCAAAGTATTTAGCAAATTTCCTTCTTATTGAAATGTACTGTTGCTAATTATTTGCAGATACAGCAGCTGTTTAGTAGGACTCTTTTCCCCTCTTCATGTATAGGATCATGTGAGCTTACTAGGCTAATGGCCCTGGGGCCCTTACAAGCCTAGCCAAAAGTTTATCCTCAAAATGAAACCTCACTCAGCACCTGTCACCCCCGTCAATGACAGACACAGGTGGAACTCCTGGGACAAATCTGTCATTTCCCATCTACTCATCAAGGTTGTGCTTGAAGAGGGTCAGCGAGGTGCTCTGATATGTGTGGGAAATCTATTCCAGAGATACGTCCTCCTCTAATTCCTTTTTACTCAACAATAATTGACTAATCATTTTTCATGTCCAGCAGCCATCAGCAAGCATTGTAAAATAATTCTGCTTGAGCAGCTTAGATGGCCAAATTTCTTTTATGAGACACCTTCTCCATTAGTCTATATGACTGCAAGCAAGGAGACAGAGGTTCTTGTTTCTGCTGCCTTATTGTTTTGAACTTCTGTATCAGACCCTAGCAGAAACCCTTTACTGTCAACGATGCTCTTCAACAAGGTTGATGAGCAGGTTCTAATGGGCTCCAATACTACCACCAATGTCTGTAACAAAGAAGATGGTCAGTAAACTGGTCCCTCAAGGGCCTTCTCTACCTGATTCCCTTGTCATTGACAGAGACTGGTAGAATAACTGAGCCATGTTTCCAAATTATCTTTTAGTGTGCACAGTTGAACCTATCTGAAAAATGTTTACTCTCAGTTAAAGGCCACAGAAGAAGGCCTGTAGCCAATCATAGTAAAGTTCTGGAAACTAACAAAATTCCATTCAGTACTACAGTATACATCATTTTGTACTCTTCTGAAGTTAATGCTCGGTTATTCTAATGATATACTGCATTTCCACTTTAAAATGGTCACCTAGTATGCACAGAGGGAATCCTTACTTTATTTTATTAATAACAATACACTAGGAGCCTGATTATAGCACAGGTCTCTTTTCTCTGGTTATAAGCAAGTACTCTTGGCTTCCTAAAACTTTAAACTACATTACTTCAAGCTGTAGATGTTATAGACATTGAATGTTGTGGTAAAGCACATAATCAGAAAGTTGGTGAGGAATGCTTCACCTGCCTAATATGCCCATTTTCCTCTCTAATGGATACACTGATGGCCTTAGTTAACAGCCTAGGCTGTGCTGCTGCTCACCAGAACTACATTACTTCAGTATCATATGATTCAGTTTGTTCGGATCTATTTACATTAGCCAGGGAGGACTCTCATTGCATTCCATCATCCCATTTGAAAACATGCTCTCTACTCTCCCTTCCTACTAATGCTGATGTGAACTTCCCAAGCAGTTATGTTTTGCATTCTTAGCATGTACAAACCTGGATGACTCTCTTCAGTAGAATGAAAATAACAACCCGGTTGACATAATACACAACTAAAAAGTTCTGCACAACATTTTTTCATTAAAATTTTTAAACAATCAAAATAAATAAATTCACATTTACATAGTAGCTGTCAGCAGTTGTATATCACGCTCTCCATATATATCATTCATCTGCAGGTCTGGATTTCATTGCATGACTGAAAAATCACAGCATATCAACTTTATTCATTCATTAATATTAATATTTACAAAGCTGTTTCATAGTATTAGAATAACTCTTTTAAACTTAATGTTCCATGATTTTTGGCAGTGGCCGTGGAGTGTCACAAGCTCTTGGTTAGTAAGTGTATTCTACATAATCACAACTACAGCAAAACAATGTAAATGGTATAAAACATGTGGAAACCATCACACACGCACCAAATAACACACTGTGACAAGCAGGTTAACATTCCTCAAGTTCCTTTATACAGAAACAGAGAGTTCCTGGTACTAGACAGAATGAAATCCGAGTTAATCTGCATCAAAAAAATCAGGAAAGCATGGAAGAGGGTACTAGTAAACAAAATATCAGTGCGTGCATGTGTGTGCGTCTATGTACAAGACAGAGTCTGCATGGATGAATACCTCAATATTTTTACATCTAGGGCATGAACTAGAGATTTTTTTTTGTGTGTGTGTGTGTGTGTGTGTGTGTCAGCGTTCATGTACACAGTGATTGGAGATCTCTCTCTCTCTGTATATTAACACCTTAACAGTTACCAGCTAGCATTCTTTGCACAAACCCCCAACACAGTATAAATTCTGAATTACTGGCTGTACAAAAACCACATCAGAATTCAGCCTCAAATCAGAACAATGCAAAACATTATGTGCCATTTACTTTTTATTTAGGTACACTTAAATCCAGATGCCGGAAGAATACATACAGTTTCCGACACTTAAAGCTGCTAACTGGCACAGCTTTCTAGACATTCTTCTGCATTTTTAGACTCAGACATGTACAAATTGTCCTGTCCAAGCACTTTATTTACAGTCATCCAAAAATATACAAACCTAGCAGAGCTGAAAAAAGTTTATAAAAAAAATGACTGTATCTGTCATATGGGCTTTTCAACAAGGCTGCCCAAGTATTTTGTTTTGGGGAAAGCAAATTATACTTCTATGTTAGTAAAACAAATATTTTTATTTGGTTTTGGAGAGTACTGGCCAATTTATATCAGTTAAACTGAAGAATCAGAGCCACTGAGGAGGAATACTTCGAAAGCCAGGCCACTTTCGGAATCACCATATTCCGCCACTTTCGGAATCACCATATTCCTCCACATAATTTCAGACACACTTTTTGAATGAAAGTTTGCAAGGATTTTTAATTTACTGTAAGAAAGCCTTCACCTTTGTCATGCAGGTGTGACACAGTTCCAATTGTAACATCTGTATATGTTTTGTTTTACATTCTACTGCAGGTACATATTAGAGCACAGCAGAAAAAAACTGGCTTCAATGAAACAAAGCACTGTGAAAGTGTACTGTCTGATATGGATCAAATTCATTATGTCAGAAGTCTGCCTGCTTATTACTAGACATTAAAGACTAACATGCAGAATTATTGTTAATATAACTTTATGTTCTAAGATTACACAATCTTGCTGAATCTTGACACTTTCATCTACAAATAAGATTTTCTGAGTCACAAACTGAGTTGGTACTGCAATTTCTTCCCCAAACACACACATACACACATACACAATCTACATGCATATATATTTCCTAATGAAATCACCTGACAAGTAAAACAGGTTTGTCTAAAGCAGGAAACTGTCTTTTGCAGTGCCCCAAGAACCTGACTTTGCTCCTGAGGTGCTTCTGAAACAACACCGGAAACATGCTGGTAATGATTGACAACACTACACTTAAGGTCATGTTTCATGTGTTTGCAAAAGAAGGTGAAGAAAGATCACACAAAGTATCCATCCAGAGGCCAAGCAGTGCTTACAATACAACTTTTCCAGTAACATGAGAATAGAAATTAAAATGTAAATATTACACTTGCAAAGCACTTGAAGACTGCAACTGTTACAGAAGTGAAATTTTCATCTCCAGACTTTGTCTTGTTTACTTGTGCACATACATGCTACTTGTTTAGATATGGGTTTTAAAGTTTCTATCTGTACATATAGAGGAAAGTTTGTACACACCAATAACAAGTAACGTATAATAATAAAAGAAATATAACCAATTAAAATCTATTTCATCTGCGTGTCTAACTTAAAAAGGGGAATTCTGTTACAGTGAATCTTCTATGCATTTTACATATTGCTCGAACTTCAATTAATGTCTAAACACATTGTATTTGTCTGCTTCTGTGCAAGAAACCATAACTAACTTATGTGGTATAATATTACTTAAAGGAAAAGACACCCTGAAAAAAAAGTAAAAACTTAAAACTAGGGAGAAAAAAGAAAAACAAGTACAGGTTATGCAGTATCACAGCCAGTTATTTAGTGAAACTAACACTATGCATATTCAGTGTGGTAACAATCCCTTACTTTATTAGAAGACTTAGACAAATATACAGAAAGGCAAAACTGATTCTCTTTAAACTTGTCATCACCCACCATTATAACAACCAGAGTCCCTCATGGTTTTGCAGTCTCACTTCTGGCATTCCTCACCTCAGTTCGGTCAGATGAATGACCTGACATTAAGTTTGTTTAGACAGGTTTGCATCAACATCCATGCAACTGTAGTCAGAACTGTGGAAAATGGCAAACTATTCTCAGGCTATAAAACAATTCTTAAGAATTTATCCTTATCAAAAATATATATGGAATCCAGCACAGCTGCTAATCACGTATTCTTAAACTTGACAAAAGAATGCAATTACAGATACATATTACTGAAAAATATTATGTTCTTCTTGGATAACGTTACTCGCTGGTTTAGGATCTCATCTCTGCCTCATAGCACTGAGGTCCAGAGGTCAATGTACGGAGTCTAAATTCTGTTTTTATGTCTGCATGGATTGCATCAGACAACTCACTACACTCAGCAGTGTTTATATGCTACATTTTCCCCATTGTTTTATAGCTCAGGGTCAGAAAGGGCCATTTCACTTTCCTAGTTAACAAATAAATATCTAGGCGTCTGGATAGGCCTCACTACTTTCACCTTCTTTTTGCACCTTGATACTAGATATTCTAAAATTTCTAAGCAGTTAAAAGTTGCACATTCTTCTTCAGTTGAGTTTTCCTCTTATACTAGTTAGGAATTGGATAAAATGAGTTTCTTTGAGGACTCAAATGCTGTCTTCCTCTTCTGCATCTAATACTATTATATTATTATTACTATTATTATGACTATTATTATTATCAATAAAATAAATGACATGTATAGCCAGGGAATCTCTCTACAATGCAGTGACAATACATGCCTAAGCATTTGTCAATGCCCACAGGGGTAGTGTACAAAAAGACGATGGAACTGAATGCACTGATTCCTGTCACAGTCCACCCAACATAAACATAAAGAATAGTTGTGTAAAAACTTACTGTAACCATAGATGTCCTTCTCTTCTATGTTGCAGTATTCTTTACATATGGGTAGTATTTCGCTACTCGACCAAACATCCGCCTTGTACACAAAAGCTTCAAGCTACTGCATGTACGTGGGACGTTGCACATAGGCTCATAGAACGTCAGCCATAAAAAGGACATCCGCATGTACAATCTTCAGAATAAAGTAGCCCCATGAGGAAAACTCCCAAGGGAGACCAGGAAGACAGCCATCCAAATAACGAGCAAGATGTAGGGGGAAGGTGGGTGGGATAAAATACTGCAACACAGAAGAAAAGCACATCTACGGTTATGGTAAGATTTTATACAACTACTCTATGTCCTTCTATTCAATGTTGCAGTATTCTTTACATATGGTAGAGTGCAAAAACTGAAAGGGAGCCCAGGGAGGGGGAAGAAATAGAGAGATCAAGCAGAAATATTTTCCACAAATCCATGGAGGATTGCTCTGTCAAACCCTGCTCTGGCCCTAGAAATATTATCCAACTTGTAACGTTTTGTAAAGGTATGAAGAGAAGACCAAGTGGCAGCTACAAAAATGGACTGAGTATCCAGATCCCTGAAGAAAGCCCAGGAGGATGCAACCAATCTAGTGGAATGGGCCTTAACAGAAGAGGATAAGAATTTCCCATGAAAATGATAGCAAAACACAATAGCCTTAGAAATCCACTAAGAGATAATTAGTTTACTTAGAAACAGGCAAACCCAGATCCCTGGGATGGAAGGACACAAATAGTCGATTTCCTGACAGACTTAGTTTTGTCAAGACAGAATCTAAGCTGTCTATGCACATCCAGGGAATGCAAAATTCTCTCACTAGGAGATTGTGGAGATGGGAAAAAAGTAGGCAACTGGATAGCTTGATTTAACAAAAGATCATTGACCATTTTAGGCAAAAAGGATGGATAGGTTCAAAGAAACTCTGTCCTTATGAAAAACTAGGAATTGTGGTGAAGCCATCAATGTCTGGATCTCAGAAACCCTTCTGACAGAGGTAATAGCTACCAGAAGTACTGTTTTCAAAGTATAAAACTTTAGAGAAGCAGAGGCTGCTGCTTCAGAAGGGGCCTGAGTCCACTTCTCCAAGACAAAGTTAAGATCCCAAGGAGGAAGAACTGGTTTTCTGGGAGGATTCATGTGTAGGACGCCTTTTAAGAAAAATTTAACCTCCAGCCTGGAAGTCAATGGAGAAGAAAGGGGCAGACAAGCAGACAATGCAGAAATGTGAACCTTAATAAAAGAATAAGAAAGACCACTGTTAAGCAACTCACTCTGGTAAGAAAACACCAAAGGAATATCTGCCAAAAGGGGGTTCTTTTTTCTTTTTTGGCACCAGATATAAAGTACAGTTGTGTACACTTACCATAAATGTAGATGTTCGAGTGTATTCACTGTTGCAGTCCTCACATATGGGGTTATCCGGCTCCTGTTAGCCCTCAGTCAGCCCAAATACCAGAGTCCTTGGTATATGATGTCAGCTACCGCCAGTTGTAAAACTGATGTCAGAACGTCAGGAATAAAGGGAGGCAGCCAACGCCATTTCCTCAGTTTTTCTTGCCTTAACTGTCAGGAGCTCCCAAAGAAGGCTAACCCAGGAAGGTAGCACCCTGGACACATGTCGTACAAAAAATAAAAATATATATAGTCTGTGCCTTAGGAAAAAGGGGGAATGGAGGGTGGGAAACCAGGACTGCAACAGTGAATACACTCGAACATCTACATTTATGGTAAGTGTACACAACTGTAGTATGTTCTTCGTGTTTCACTGTTGCAGTCCTCACATATGGGTGGATTCCCAAAGCCCAGGAAAAAGACAAAGGGAGGGGAAGGATCACAGATTAAGGGTTGGTAAGAAGGCCCTGCAAAACTGCAGAGGCAAAACCAGCCCTGGATTTAGAAAACAAAGGTAGATTGTATTGCTTTGTGAAAGTATGGACAGAAGACCAAGTAGCTGCTTCTAGAATGTCCTTAGTAAGCACACCTCTTAGAAAGGCTGCAGAGGTAGAGGCTGCTCTAGTAGAATGGGTCCTAATACCCTGAAGGGGGAACCTTCCCATGCTGCAGGTAACAAAAGTGAATACAATGAGCAATCCATTTGGAGATGGTTTGTTTTGAAATAGCTTTACCCTGAGCCCCAGGAGCAAAGCAAAACAACAACTGTCCATATTTTCGAAAGGATTTACTCCTGTCTAAGCAAAATCTCAGCTTTCTATGCACATCAAGAGAGTGCAGAATCCTTTCCCCTTTATTTTGGGGATTGTTGAAAAATGTAGGCAGGTGAATAGACTGGTTAAGGGTTAAACTGGAAACTACCTTAGGCATAAATGAGGGATTAGTTCTCAGAGGAACCCGATCTTAGTGAAAAATGATGAAAGGTTCTACTGCCATTAGAGCTTGCAGCTCAGATATCCTTCTAGCTGAAGTAATAGCTAAAAGGAAAGCAATCTTCCAGGATAGAAACTTCAAATCTGCAGAGACAGCTGGTTCAAAGGGAGGCAGAGTAAGTTTTTCCAGGACAAAATTAAGATCCCAAGCAAGAGTAGGAGCTCTTCTGGGAGGTCTAAAATTATTAGCTCCCCTCAGGAACTGTTTCATCAAGGGGTGAGAAAAAATGGGCTGCTCAAAAGAACAATGAGTCGAAATTGCTGAAGCGTGAATTTTGACAGAAATCCAAAAAAACGCTGACAGCCTTGTACTCAAAAACTTTTTTTCGGTAAACCACAACAGTTGAGTGCTTTCGTCAGCAACCACAGGCTGACTTCATGAGAATTGAAATAAAACAAAAACATGTTTAATTTATAGCATAAAAGCATCACCTGATTCAATTAAACAATCAAGTAAATAGTTCTATATGCTTAAAGTGCCAAGTGCAATAAAAAATGCCATAGCCATAAAAAACAACGTAGTATATAAACACAAACAACTCTACACCCTAAAATAACTTGGTTTTCTGTTGGTTCTTGGAAGCGTGAATTTTGATTGAAGAAAAGGAAAGTCCACCATTAAGCAATCCTGCTAGGTAGTCAAGAATGAGTGAAAGAGAAGGATGAGTCTTCTTCTTTAGCTAGCATCCAAGAGCAAAATCTTTTCCATTTATCTGCATAGGATTTTCTGGTGCTAGGCCTCCTGGCCACATGAAGAACTTCAACCACCTGTTGGGAAAGATTTAAAATAGTAGCCAAACAGTTAAATGCAGAGTTTGAAGATGAGGATGAAGGAACTTTCCCCCTCTCTGAACCAACAGATCTGGTACGAGGGGAAGATGCCAAAGCTGAACCAGGGAAAGGCTGCGAAGGAGGGGATACCCAATGCTGCCTGGGCCAATCTGGAGCTATAAGAATAGCCTTTGGTTTTTCGTCCCTTACCTTTAGCAGCACTCTGGGAAGAAGAGCCAGAGGAGGGAATGCATAAACTGAGAGATGTGTCCATGTGAAGGACAATGCTTCCACCCTCCAAGCTTTGTTGTGAAACTCCCAGCTGCAGAAGGTTGGAAGGAGATGATTGGTGTGAGAGGAGAAAAGATCCACTTGTGGGGTGCCCCAATGATGAGTGATGCAATGGAAAATGTGCTTGTTCAGTTGCCACTCATGTGGATCCAGAACATGACTACTCAAATGATCCGCCAAGGAGTTCAGCCTCCCTGGAAGATACTCGGCTATTAGATGTAAGCCCATGGATGCTGCTATGGACCATAGTCTCATACTTTGTCTGCACAAGGGGTAAGAGTGAGTCCCTTCTTGCTTGTTGATGTACCTCATGACTGTGGTATTGTCTGTCCTGATCAGCAGAGTCCCAGGGTAGAGTAGGTCCTTGAAAGCCAGCAAGGCCTGCTGCACTGCCATCAATTCTTTTAAGTTTATGTGCAGATGAATCTGCTGGGTGCTCCAAGTCCACTGTATGCCCCTGCCTTCCAGATGAGCCCCCCATGCAACATCTGAGGCATCTGTGGTGAGAGTCTGGCTGGCAGGCGGTGGGCAGAAAGGCAGACCCTTGTTCAGAGAACAGGCTGTCGCCCATCAGAGAAACTCCATTTGTAGACATGGAATCAGGGGAAGAATCAAGTCTAACTCCTGTGTGTGTTGACACCAAAGATTCTTGAGGTACCATTGAAGTTTTCTCATATGCAGCCTTGCATTTGGGATCATCAAAATACATGACGCCATGAACCCCAGTGCTTGCAGGAATTGCCTTGCAGAGAGCTGGGTCATGCTTGCCAAGTTCATGAAATAAGCCGAAAGATCTTCTTGCTTCTGTTGAGGGAGGAATACCATCTGGGTGGCTGTATTCAGACTCGCTCTCAGGAAAACAATCTCCCTTGTAGAAACCAACTTTGACTTCTTTTCGTTGAGAGTGTAACCCAAAGAGGTGAGAATGTTCTTCACAAAATCCAAATCCTTTTCTAGTTGTTCTGGGGAGTTTGCTTGAGTGAGACAGTCCAGGTAAAGATAAATTTGAATGTTTCTCTGCCTGCAAAAAGCAATGGCTGGAGCCAGGCACTTCGTAAAAACTCTGGGAGCAGTAGATTAGCCAAAGGGCAATGCAGAGAATTGAAAGTGTTGCTCCCCAGCCCTGAAACGAAGGAACTGCCAGCAACTTTCCCTTATTGGGATGTGCAGAAAAGCCTCCTTGAGATCCAAAGTTACCAGCCATGAATCCTTGCCCAGCACTGGCAGCAACTGTTGGGAGGGTGAGCATCTTGAATTTGGAAATCACCAGAAAAGTGTTTAGAATAGACAGAACCAGAATAGGGCGCCAGATGCCCCCTTTTTGGTTACCAGAAAAAGTCTTGAATAAAAACCTAAGCCTGCCTAATTTGCAGGAACTGGCTCTATAGCCCACATAGTCAGTAGAGAAGAAATTTGAGTTTCTACCTCTGCCCTGAGAGTTCTGGGTATGTCTGGGTACCCTTGGAAAACAGGGAAGGTGTGAAAGTAAAACATGTAACCTTGGTTTACTATACTGAGCACCCATTTGTCGTCTGTGATGGTAGACCATACCTCTGCAAAGCTGGCTAACCTTCCTCCCAAAGGAAACCCAGGGCCCGCAGAGGTAGGCACAAGAAGGCTGGAGTCATTGAGAATGTTTGCTTTGGGAAGCTGGCTTAGAACACCCTGATTTAGCAGAAGAAGAATGCCATTGTTTAGCCCTTTGAGGAGCAGAAGCCTGTCCTCTGGAAGATCTGAAACCCCTAGGCCTAGAACGACCCTGCTTGCCAGGATCAGGGAAAGACCAGTTCTTGGAAGGACAATGCCTACTAAACCGAGGAGGCTGAACCTGAAGGAAATCTTTTACAGCTTGCATAGATTTTGCCTTATCCTCCAACTTCTTCAGCAGCTCCTTAGCCTTATTACCAAAAAGATTTTCCTTGTGAAAAGGAACATCCAGCAATTTAGATTTAACAGGTTCAGAAAGAGGCTTCTCCCTGAGCCAAGCATGCCTTCTAATTACAGAACTGGTGGCTGCTGCTCTGCAGGAGGCCTCCAACGTGTCAAAACCACGATGAAGTGAATGCTTATTAACTAAAGTGACAGAATTCAGTAAGTCTTGTAAATCGTTGTTCTCCGTCATGGAAGGAAAATCTCCAAGTTTAGCCTTAATAGCCTCCAAAGTATGCTGCTGATACTTAAGCATGTGAAAAAGACAATTCACGGATCTAATGGCAAGAGTTGCAGAGGTATAGACTTTTTTTACCCCACCTGTCCAAGGCCCTAGGCTCCTTATCAGAAGGCACTGGGTTTTTAGCAATAGTAGCCTTAACACCCTTGGGGCCTTGAGAAATAATTTCAGGATCAGCAGTAGGGTTTTTAAAAAGGAATTGATGAGATTCAGGAACCCTATAATACCTATCTGGTTTTCTGGGGGCAGGAGGAATAGAATTAGGAGTTAAAGAATTTTCCATGAAAACATCATCCACAACTTCCAAAACTGGAGGTATAGCCAAAGGCTTATGCTATGGCAAATTCAAAAATTCCCTGATTCCTTTCTTAGACTGAGGGAAATCCTGACATTCCCATTTAAAGTGCTCCCTAAGAGTATTCAAAGTATCCCCAAAGGAAAAATCTTCTGGAGGGGAGGAAGAAGAGAGAGTCCTCAGCATCAGAATCCTCAAAGGCAGAAAAAAGTTGAGAATTTCCTTCTTCACCAGCAGACATACTGGAAATCTCAGAATCTGGGACAGACAAAACATCAGGAGATAATTCCCTAGTCCTCTTTGAAGGTGGGGATGAGAGCCCCTAATCAGGGAAAGAAGATCACCAGCCATCTTTACCAAATGGGACTGAGGGACAGGAGGGGAGGCCAATGCCTGCTTGTGAGTAGGTTTGCGGCTGGAAGGTTTACTAGAAATCCGGAGGGACTCAGGAGGCCTAGCAACTGCAGAAGTCGGAGCTAAGGTAGTCGGTCTGGTTGTGGTCTAATGTCGAAAAGAAGAGGCGTCAGAAGCCGGTGCCTGCAAAGTGGCTCCGGACCCATCTGAGGCGGTGACACGGTCTGAAGACGAAATAGCAGCCTGCAGCATGGAGGACTCCATAAAGGTCTCGGCAGAGGCTTGCGGCTGAAAATCTGTGGACTGCAGGGGCTGCGAAAGTGCCTCACTGACTACCGCTGTGCTGATGACCAATTTCACCAGTGCATCGTCAGCAGATTTAACCCTAGGCCTGTCGCGGTTCTTGTCTTTGTGTTTTCTAGGTATATCCAAAGTCGGGAGACCAGAAGACGCAATACCGACAAACTTAGACCAGACTCTGAAATGCTTATACAAAATCTTAGCTCTACAGCCTATGGTACGCGGGTTAAAGGAAGCACAGAGATCTCAGTTAGGGACATTGTACTCAAGGCCCAAACAAGTTATACAATAGGAATGGAAATCACGGTGCAGAATCTGTTTTCCACAGGCAAGACAGTTATTAACTTTATCTGACATTCGTTAAAGCAAGAAAAGAGGATCCCCAACAGGGTACTTATCTGAAGGAATCTTCAACCTGGTAGTCGGAAAGCAAAACAGAGGTAAATGGTTGACCAGCACTAGTGCGAATTGCATCTGCTTTGGCCTCCACTGCAAAAAAGACTGAGGAAATGGCGTTGGGTGCCTTCCTTTATACCGGACGTTTTGACATCAGTTTTATAACTGGCGGCAGCCGACATCATATACCAAAGCACTCTGGTATTCTGGCTGACTGAGGGCTACTGGGAGCCGGGTAACCCCATATGTGAGGACTGCAACAGTGAAACATGAAGAACATCATCTTGTACACTTTGACATATAAGACTTCCTAGTATTGGGTTTCCTGCCCCCCTGCAAAACATGAAGCATGTCCTTAGAAAAAAAGGTGTCTAAAAGGAACCAAAAGTTGATCACCCATAAGATCAAGTGAAGAGTTGACAGCTGTGGGTGAATTAAAGATTCCTTGTCCTGAGTGAGTAGGTCCATCCGGTGAGTTAATTTGTAGTGCTGGCCCTTGACTAACTGCAGAAGAAGATGGAACCAAAGCTTCCTTGACCAAAAGGGAATCACTAATAACATTTTTGGTTTCTCTTGTTGAACTTTGAACAGGACTTTCTGAATCAAAGGAAAGAGGGGTGAAGGCATAAAGAAACATCCCCTTGCATGAAGATGATAGGGCATCCACCTTCCAAGCCTGAGGGTGAGGGACCCTGGCATAAAAAAAGAGGAAGTTGCCTGCTCTGAGGGGAGGCAAACAGAGCCATCTCTGGAGTACCCCACCAGTGAACTAGATCCAGGAACACATCCCTGTGAAGCATCCACTCATGTGATTGTGTCATGGATCTGTTTAATGCATCTACCACCGAGTTCTGAGCTGAAGGAAGGTACACTGCATGCAGTCAGACTTTGTATTGAATAGCCAACTCCCATGCCTTGATTGCTAAGCAACAGAGAAGATAAGATCCCCCCCTGCTTGTTTATGTACCAAAGGACTGTAGTGTTGACTGTGAGGATCTTGAGGGATCCTGGAAGAAACTTAGGGTGAAAGACCTGTAAGGCTAGAATCAGTGCCCTCATTTCCCTGATACTGACATGTTCTTTCTTCTGAGAAGGAGACCAAAGGCCCTGAACATTTGCAGAAGCAAAGGTTGCTCCCCATCCTAAGTCTGTGGCATCTGTAAAAAGTTCCTGTACTGGTTGTGGAATTTGAAGGGGTAACCCAGGATTCAGACTGAGTTGCTGCATCCACCAACTTTGTTCCATTTTCAAACAGGGAAGAAGAGGAATGGCAGTCTCCAAGGGATGAGCATGCTGGGACCAGACTGTTTTCAGAAACCACCGAACTTCCTCATGTGAAGTTTTGCAAAGGGAAACATGAGAAATGTAGAGGCCATAAACCCAAGAAGTCTCAGGAAGTGATGGAGGAAAGAGTCAGAAATGAATCCATGAAAGCTATGAGAGATAGAGCTTTATCTGAAGGAAGAAATAACATCAAGTCTGTCCTGAACCTGCACCCCAGAAAAATGGGATCCTGACTGTCCGCTAGACTAGATTTTTTGTAATTTATTGTGAACCCCAAGCCTTGCAGAAAAGTAATAGCTAGATTTAGGTGTTGAAGCAGAAGACCTGAACTGTTGGACAGAAAAAGCAGGTCATCCAGGTAAGGGTAAACTTGAAGACCTTTTTATCTTAGGAAGGCAATGGCTGGGGCTAGACCCTTTGTGAAGACCCTTGGAGCAGTGGAAAGACCAAAAGGCAAGGCAGAGAACTGAAAGTGCCAAGAGCTCACAAAGAAACACAAGAACTTCCTGAAGAGAGGGTGAATAGGAATATGCAGATAAGCAGCCTTGAGATCCAGCGAAGATAAGAATTCTTGAAGAGAAACCTAAGGGAAAAGAGACTGTACTGATAGCATCCTGAAAGAAGGCACCACCAGGAAGGTATTAAACTTTCAGAGGCCCAAAATGGGACTCCAAGAACCATCTATTCTTAGAACCAGGAATATCCTGGAATAAAATCCCCTTCCTTGCTGACTTAAACGGACAGGTTAAATGGTGCCAAGGAGAGAAAGCGGAGTTAGCAGCTGAGGAAACAGATGCAGTTGATCTGAGGGAGACTGAGGAATCCCATGAAAGGGGGGAAAGAAATTTCCAAGTCATGAAGTAACTGTTTTGAATAATGGATATCACCCAAGAATCCTGAGTGATCTCCTTCCAGGCTGAAAATGAAAGAGAAAGATGCAGAGACAGAGGTGTATGACTTGGAAGTTGGAGATGGATGTCAGAGAGAGCCTTGCCTGGACTGAAAGTGCTGCTGGGAAGATGGAGCAGAAGTCACAGTTTTAGGTTGGGGGGGGGGGGTCTCCTAGCTGATTTACGTGGCCTAGAATCAGAGGGAGCAGAAGAAGACGACTTAGAGGGTTTCCTAATAAAATGGGTTTTAGCAGGGAAGTTCCTATGAAATTTAGTACTGCAGAAACTAGTAGGTACTTTAAATCTTGGAGCTCCTTACGTTTTTCCTTCAGAGTTTTAAAAATATTTAAAAAGTTCTGCAGCAGCCTTACCAAAAACAGCTGGATTGTCCAAGGAAGCATCAAGCAATTTTGCCATGATGTCATCTAGGAGAGCCTGTAAATGCAGCCAAGAGTATCTCCGAAGAACAAAAGCAGAAGTTGCAGCTCTGGAGGAAACTTCTACAGCACCATAGCTGCATTTAATGGAATGCCTAGTGACCTGTGAAGATGCAGCCGAAAGAGATAAGGACTTAGCTTCTAAGTCAGGTAACTGGGACAGGGCCTGAGAAGCTTGGGAGAGCAAAGCTAGAGAATACCTAGAGATGTGAGCCTGGTAATTAATGGCTCTGATTGCCAGGTTGGAAGAGGTATAAACCTTCTTTCCTAACCTTTCTAAAATTTTACTTTCTTTGTCTGAGGGAAGCAATTTTGTGGAAAGAACAACACGAGAGGATTTATCTGAGGTGACAGAAATGACAGCAGGATCAGCTGAAGGACACTTAAAAAGAAATTTGCAATCCTCAGGGACCTTATAAAAATGATCAGGATTTTTAGGAGGTGGTGCCTGTGAATCTGGGGTCTTGGAAGTTGATACCAAGGCATCTAGGAAAGCAGGAAGTAGTGGAGGGGCAGGTGTAGAGGCTTCCAACTGAAATAAGTCATAGTAACTCTTTTGTTCTTCGGAAATTTGGAAAGAATCCTACTTAAAGAATTCCCTCGTCTTACTACCTGTCTCTCCAAAAGAGTTCTTCCATTAGGAAGTCTCCCACCCTAGACTCTTCCTCTGGAGAAGCATATTCCAAGAGGGAAGGAATCAGAGTGGAATAAGCTAAAGAGTCTTCATCCGAGGAAGACCCCTCTGAATCAGAGTCCTGGGCCGGAAGAATAGATAAAGACTCTTGGGAACCCGATGGCTGCACAGGGAAGAGGAGATGGCAGGGTCCAAAACAGGAGAAGCTGAAGTCATAGGTCTTAGGGCCATCAAGGCCTTAAGACCTTGGGAGAAAATGTTCTAGTCCAACGAGCAAGTGCTAGGCACTGTGGAATGCTTAGTTTTTTGTTTCTTTTTGGCAGGGTTTTCTAGCGCAGAAGCAAGGCCAGACATAGGCCTAATGAATGGAGCTTCTTTTTGCAAGGCAACTGGACCAGTTCCAGAGTCCTCTGAAATAAGTAGCCGTAGTTCCCCAAAATCATCCAAACCAGACATCTCCAGCTTTTCATCAACCTCAAGGGGTACGTCGGAGAAAGAAGGCGCAACCGAAGAGGACTCGGGCCTAGCTTTGCTTACCTTCCGCTTCAAGGATGGCTCGGAGGAACTCGCAGAATCGTCCACTGATTCCCTAGCCAAACACTTAAGCCTTTGGTTTTCTACACATAGGTTTAAGGCAGACAGATGACTGCGTAAAGTCTTAGGGATGAAGGCCTGTTAGATAGAACAGGACTGATGATCATGGGTAGGCCCTAAACAAAACAAACCGAGCTCATGACTATCCATATGTGGAATTTGCCTTTCACGCCTACACTTGCCCTTTCTGGATGACATAAACAATAACTAAAGACAGAAGCAACTAAATAAATTCCCGACGGGGTACTTATCTGAAGCTGAAGAACAAAACGCAATTTCCAATGGCAGACCGACCATGAGTCAACCTTTTTGAATTTCGCTGAAAAAGTTCTGAGGATTGTACGCGTGGACGTCCCTTTTATGGGTCTATATCATATTATCAAACGATGAAAAGAGCGAATACTCTTTCATCGATCCGATGATGTCGAAAGGAGAAAATAACGAAGTCACGGAACATCGATTTTCTTCCCAGGGAAAAAATCAGTGGGCCATCTTCGGGACTTTGCCATTTCCACCACTATGGTGCGATCTCAAAGTTGATATATTTAAGTGGGGGGGCACAGCCCCTCACATTGGGGGGTATGGGGGACAAAGCCCTACCCCCCACTTAATACTGTGTTTAAAGGTTTTTTTTTTTTTTTGCGGAGCAGCAAATTTTTTCCCTGGGAAAAAACTTGCTGTTCCGTGTGTTCGCGTTTTTGTGGTTTCAACATTATCGGTTTGATGAAAGAGCATTAGCCCTTGTCATTGTCCGATAATGTAATATAGATGCCCCTTTTATGGCTGACTTTCTAGAAGCATACATGTGACGTCCCGCGTAAAGGCAGTAGCATGAAGCACTTGTATACAAGCCGGATATCAGGTCGAGTAGCGGACTACTACTCATATGTAAAGAATACTGCAACACTGAATAGAAGGACATCTCTGGTTCACCTACACTGCTTAAGATGTTTTGAAACCTATCAAAGTGGTGTGAGCAAAACCAAATGAAAAATCATAAGGACAGATGAAATATATTCCAAGATGTCATTTCAGATGCATGATCCACTTTGCTAAACACTGATGAAAGACTCAGGAGTATGAAAATGAATAGTTCAGAAAATCTCATCTCAAACATGTCATTAAACATTCAGCAATACCTTGGCACTGTGCGTTTTAAAAGGTACACTTGGGACAGAATCCAAAATACTAAGAACTGTAAGGGAGTTTTCACGTTTCACCACCTTAACTGCTTTAACAAAAATATGAGAAGTTCTCCAAGTCTTTCTCTCTTAAGAATAATTTTTGAGTCTAACTATAACTGAATGTAGTTAACATCCTGTAAATCAATAACTGTAGCATCTGAACTAATTGCCTTATCATAAGCAAATTGATCAGTCTTATAACATGGTTTTAGCTGTAGTTTTTGTTGTCTGTCTTTCGGATTTTTCCCAGGTAAGGGGTCGCCACAGCGGAACTCTGGTCTGCTAATGATTGGCAGTAGATTTTTACAAAACGCCGAGGTGCCAGCTCAATGCCCAACCTTCAACGAAGGTGTGCCCAGTTACGCACGCATGTCTTTCGAATGCTACCCAACCGCGGGGAGGACATGCAGACTCCACACAGAAGGCACTCCCAAGCCATGCCATGCCAAGAATCGAACGGGAGAACCTCTTGCTGTGAGGTAACAACGCTACCGCCGTACCACTGTGGCAAAATTAGTATTATCATATTATTCTAAACATAGATGACCTGGTTTTGAATCTAGTAGTATACCCTCCCCAAAGCATGCCCGTTAACGGCCTACACTAAAACTGCCCCCACACTACATTGTATTTCAACTCCCTACTTTACATTGTATTTCAACTCCCTACTTGTGTTTTCTGTTGTGTCTGAAAAGGGTCCACTGACCAGAAGTTAAGAAATAATAAACAAAAAATAAATAACCATTTAAGTGGATAAAGAAAAAAATGGCACAAAAAAAAGACATAGGCTAGGCTAGAAAATAAGGATACACCCTTCTTTTGACTTTTTAGCTGCTCTCTGGTTCAAACCTTGCCTGGGGTCTTTCTGAGCAGAATCTGCATATCCTTCTTGGGTCTATTTGTGTTTTAACTGGGCTCTCTGCTTTTCTGATACATTCTCATCAACATGCCAGAGGTGAACTGGCAATCCTCCAATTTGCCTGGAGGTATGACAGCCATCAGTGAGTGTATCACGTACAAGTGTCCCATGACAGACTGGCATCCTACAAGGATTACTCTGCTACTGTAAGTCAGTGACAGTTGGGATAGGTTCCTGCTCAACTGAAGTGTTTCATCAGTTAGACAGTCTTAAAAATTAAGTGTTTCATCAACCAAGTATTTTATAAAAAGATCCAAGAAATGAAGTAATTTTCAGAGAATCTATCCAGAAAAAATACAGGCTTCTGAACAGGTGATAACATCTCATTTCTCAGCCTAACAGTTTTTTTTTTAATTCGGGGAAGAGATTTTTTATTGTATGTCGTCATTAATGTCGCTGGCAAGATTTCAAAGACACGTGTGTGTGTGTGTGTGTGTGTGTGTGTGTGTGTGTGTGAGAGAAAAGAGATAAACACATACACATGCATGCACGATCACTATATACATAACCCAGCACTTACTATATACTGCAGATGTTTCTGCGGTACTTGCGTATTATCACAACCGCATTCGAAATGTCTCGCAACTATTTTCCTAATTGGTCATAATTGTTGAAAGTATGGAGAGTCACTCTCCTTTATGTGGGTAGTTTTGACCGATTAGTAAACTGGATAGTTTTTGTGTATTGTTATGCGGACTTCAGATGAGCTGTGCACCATGTGAAAGAAATGTACTGACTTGTTGGGATCTTCTGTTTACATCCTAGACTTAGTCTGTTGGCCCCCGCCAGTGGTATCCTGTCTTATGTCGCCCAAGTGAGAGACAGGCATACTGGTAAAAGTATCATGTTTCTACACCTTGTTTTTCTACCTTTTGTATGGTTTAGGAACTGTCAATCTGTACATTTCCGGGGAAGGGAATAGAGATTAGCGACAAAATGTCAGCAGTTGAACGGAGTATGTTTTTTGGTCCCACAGCATGTGTTTTACGGATCTATTTCTTGCTAAAGCAGAAAGAAACACAGGTTGTAATCATGGCATAACTACTTATTTTCACAGTTTTTAATTACAGTCAGGTCACTCTGGCTTTGGGCTTAGGAGTAATCACTCTGTTTTACTTTTTACTGCTGTGTTCTGTTTGCACTGTCGGGTCCCCGTTTTTTATAGTAAAATCTGTCCTTGAAGGATGTCAAGCTGAAACAGGAATTTGGGGCTTACTACTGCTCCTGGGTGATCACCCAATGTCACAAATAGCAGGTTAGTACGTTACCAAACTCCTGCCAATCCACAAACAGTCGTTGGTCCATAACTGCAAAAATTAAGAGACGTGGAATGTGGTTGCGATAATACGCAAGTACCGTTTCTGCTGCACCTAATGCCCTTGCCCACCAGGTGGCGATGATCTTATCATTGAACTTTGTTTTAGGGTCACTGGTAGGTACTAGGCTATTGGCCCTAGGGCCTATATAAGCCTAGCCAAACAGTACCCTGGCTTTTGCCACCCAAGAAAATTATTTTCCTGTCCCCTGTCAAGCAGAGCCACAGGTTCTTCCAACATATTCCCAAAATGACAAAAATTTCTGACTGTATCATCCTCTTTTATTTCTTCTTCATTTTCTTTTTTTCACTCAGACATACAAAAAATGATGCAGAAGGTAATATCCTGCAGCTAATTAATCCCACACACCTGTACATAATGCTATATGCCTCACATTACGCTGTCCCAAAAAGTTCTAATTACTTTCCTCAACAAGTACCTTGTGAAAACATACATTTTCCTTTGTACTTGTTGACAACTCACTGTGCTTCAGTCTGTGAACATACATTTTCATTTAGGTTAGTTTGCATCGCGGAGTTACTCATTTCCAGGCATCGAGACATAGGTTAAAGTAACAACGTGTACATCCTTTTCAGAAGTGACATTGATTCCTCTTCCTCTGTTATGTCCAATACTGTACTTTTGTGGGGGGACCTATGGCAACTTGGCTGCTAGCCAGTCCTCCTCTTAAGCCTATCACCGCTTCATTTGGTGCCATTTCTTCCTCCTTAAAGTCCACAAGCACACTCTTAATGATAGAATGAGCTAGTTTTTGAAACGGTATGAGGTGGTCAAGAGAAGATGAGAGCATCCTGGCTGTGATATCACTCATGCTGCCACAGGCATGTCTGCTCTGTCCTAACACCCTCATGTTGTGGATTGCACTGATTCATGTGGGTGTGCAATAGGCACTTAAGTGATAATGCTGCCCACCATTAGCCACCCACTTACTCAGTTTGTGGCCTTAGTTTCCACCATTGACTAAAGCAATAGGTGCTCCCCAGCATGTTCTGACACCTTCTCCTCCAACAGAGTTAAGCTGGCATTGCCTTTTCCTCTCTTGCCCATTCCTCAGCTCCTCCAACACTTGGGCTACTAACTGAACCTAGGCTGGCTGAGTACTAGTTCGAGCTTCATCAATTTATTCCGTAGAGACCACATATTCTATATGATGCACTTATTCTGTAACAGCGACTTCTATACTAGTGATCTCATTAACTATACAAAAGGAGTGAAAAAGGGAAGTATGAATATTTGATACAGCCCTAAAAATACAAATAATAATCAGAGAACACTGCATATAAAAGCAGTCAATGATAATAAAAGTCAAATTAGGGTAAAAGACTAACAGGAATGGCTAGTTAAGGTATGTATGGGACCTGGAAGGCTGTGTGTATAAATAACAGCAGTCAGGTTAAATGCATTCCCAGGTAACATAAACCTTATGATGGAGGCCCTATATAGACATAGGGCAATGAGAACCACACTAAGGCACAGCCAGACCGTGACATATTTTATTACAGAAAGGGAACATAATGAGTCAGAAATATCCATTTAAATACAAGATAATGCACATGTGAATGGAAAGGAATTACAGTGAGAAAATAGTGCAATTCACTCAACTAACCAAGTATGCAACACAGCTCTTTGTCACAATGGCATGAATTACAGATTCCCACAGCAAGGAATGAAAGTGAGGTGAAAACTGTGTGAGACGTCCTTCAGCATCCTAGACTGCTAAGACAAATTATACATTTTCTGCCAGTAGCATTCACCAGGTAATTAGTAAATGACTCCACCAGGGAAGTGACAAAACCTGGGTCTTGTACCACTAACAAGGACAATAATGCACATTCTCCAGCATGTAGGCCTCGGAGAACTACCGGAGCACTAGACCATCTCAATCAACATAATGACCACAAGAAATAAGGTTCTTCAGTAGCAAGACAGCCAATTCTATGCACTTGAAAGTGAATCAGGGCTGAAGAGCCCATATAACTATCTCACTTACACTACATACAATCCACTATGACAATATAGCAAACACACTAAACTCATCAAAAATGTTGAAATACTGTTCTGCGGTGTTACAGTACCTCATTTCAATTGAAGTCAAATCTTCATCTGTAGATGAAATAGTTTCATGCCTCATAAAGTGATCTAGTGTCTGTCCTACAGTACTTTGTTGTGCACAAGGCCAAAGGATAAGCCATTTGGTTTCTACAGCATCATGGGAGTAGAAAGAAATGTTTGTAGCTTTGGCCATGTGGTGTAGATAGGCCCTAACTACATCCCAGGCAACTCCAGTTTGGTTAAGAGTCAGGCAGGGAGGATGGAAGTGAGCAGCAGATGCCATTTCACCCACTCTGGGGGACAGCTAGTCCTCCTTTACTGCTGATCCCCTACTGATGAAGTAGGGGAATATCTAGATATAGCTATAAATAGCATGGCATGCAAATACTACATAGGCCAGGGGATGTCTGGCGGGGCGTATGAAGGCCTGTGTTAGGAACTCCTCTAGGATGGCAGCACTATGAGAAGATCACCACTCCATAGCACCCAGTTCTTACCACAGACGAACAGGTGCATCATTAGAGAGGCTTTATATCAGGTTAGGAATTAATGGGCTGTTGGCATCTCTCCTGCTCCAATAAGGAGTCTGGGTGTTACCTTCACCAGGAAACTAATGAACCAAATAGCTGCAGGCAGTGGAAGTAGTTTGCTTGGATGGGGGGGGGTTGCCTGAAAGGGGGGGGTGCTTATAGAAGGGATCTTGCAGAAAGATGCCAGTCTCACGGCTTCAGTGTCTTATTTCTGACCTCTGGTCCCTGTCTGTATGAAGTTTGCATGTTTTCCTCATGTTAAAGTGTTTTTTTTCCAGGCAATTTAGTTTCCCTCCTGCCTCCACAAAAATGTTGGTTGATCAAATGTATATATAAAATTGCTTAATGGCTACACTAGGAGTGTTAAGAATACCAAAACCCAATATTTCAAATATAACAAATCTCCTAACCTACCAAAAATGAAATTAACCAAAACTTACACTCCAAGAAATTAACCTAGCTAAAAAAAGCACAAAACACAAACAAACCCACACACAGCTCACCACAAAAAAATATATATATATTAATTTTACTGTCAGTAAAACACCAATTCCCCCCTCCAAAAAAACTAACAAATCTATCAGATCAAAATTTTCTCAGTAGTATTACAGTTAGAGAAAGGGATTTTAGGGTCAAGGTTAGGTGGAGGGATAGGGTTAGCACACGAGTAAGGACTGGCAGGGGGGGGAGTTGCAGATTATTAAATGAGTAAGTCCCTTCTAAATGGGAGACTTTGTGAACAAACCAAGGTGGAGAATAAATTAAGGCTGAACAATGAACAGCAATGTGCCCAAAAGTAATTAGAGAGACTAGTGGACACAGCTTTTCACTTCCATTAGCAAAAACACCTTGTCTCCTACACTGCAATTTTACCTCCTAGACATTTAATCTACCAGTGGTACCACTGAAGTATGAGGAACAACCCTCCTCAATTTCTTAATTTCAAATAAGCTAAAAAGAAAAAAACTGCATACAACATATGCCCTTGCTGGAATATGAACACCTAAAAAAGGAAATTAAGAAATGAGATACAAAAAGTTGATAACCTGGGCAGGACTGTGTTAGCTAATGCAAGAAATACAAATGCACAAGTAAAACAAATACAATGACAGAGAAATGCTGTGGAAGTAAAATCAGTGCCTTAGGATACCATTGTGACTACTGACAAATGCAGACAGATGCTGGCAAGATAGTATCAAAAGCCATTGCAATACTTGAAGGGGAAATCACTTATTTATTCCCTCATTCATTAATTTCCCCTTTGTTGACCAGGTTTGTCCCATTAGCCCAAAGGTCTGTTTTCAAGGGAGACCTAAGCCAGTAATAAAACTGACCAAGGGAAATTCAGCCCATGACACCATTTTATAAAGCACTTCACCAGCAGCACAATGTCCTACCTGGGATAAGTTCTCTCAGCAAACATGAGTAGAAAAAAGGGAGTTCACAGAAGGATATTAAAAATGTTTCTGGCCAGGCCAAACTAATTATTTGTATGCAACTACATATGACATTATTTATTATGTCATTTATTTACCTTTTGTTAACCAGGTTAATCCCATTAGGTCAGTGGCCACTTTTCAATATGGTGGCACTCATAGTGACCAGTGGAAATTTAGACAAGGTTTCAGTGAATTTCTTCTACTCTTTTTTTTTTCATAAGTGCCATGGGATCTTTTACATCTGTCTGAACTACTACCAACTCAAGCAGATAGGACCTCTGTTTACCATCTCATCTCATCTGAAGGACAATAAGATCAGGAGAACAGGACATATTAACACTGCACTGCACTGCAATTCGGTAATGGAAAATTAATCCAATCACCTTGGGTGAGAACAGAACCAACAGCCTTCTGAACATCCAGAACCAAAGGCAAGTATGCTACCTGTTCAGCCACTGACATTGATTATTTTATTTTATCTCATTTATCCTTTGTTGACTGGATTAGTCCCACTAGGCTAATGGCCTCTTTCAGGGGAGAGAAGAGCTGGCCTTTCTACTACTACGGGAAATTTGGCCAGGGCATCAGAGAACATCACCTAGCCTTTTTGATAAGTGCCATGGGATCTTTTACATCCACCTAAGCTACCACCAACTCATGCAGATGGGACCCTGGTTTAACATCTCATCCAAAGGATGACACACACAGGTGTGCAGCATCCCCCTAATGCTGCACTACAGTGTCAGTAATCCAGTCACCTGAAGTGGGAAAAGAACCCTACAGCCTTATCTTCCAGCACCAAAGATGAGGGTGCTACATCTTCTTGCATCAGTGACATATATATATATATATTTTTTTCCCAGAGAAAAAAATCCAAGATGAGGGACCATGTGGAAGAAAAAACGCATGCATAAAAACAGAAGATGTCGAGTATGCTAAGGTAAAAAAAAAATGATTTAAGAAATCAAGAAGAGTCTGATAAAGAGGAAAGTTCAGGAACTACAGTGGTAGGTAGCATGTGAAGTAGGGCATGTAGTACGTCATGTAGTTTTACTTTGGGAAAAGGATAAAAAGGATGAGTGGGATGCCTTCATTTACCATTGGATTAAATGCTTTTTATTTTTAATAAATATACCTAGAGACATGAAACATGAGACAGGAAGTTGCAGATTTTGTTTCAATACAGTAAATTCTTGTTAATACTAACAGAGCCTGTTTTACTAGTTCCAAATCCCAAACAGTGCCACTGATTCTGGGTGTGCCTTTTTAATATAGGAACTTCTTATTCAGACACACAGCTGAGATGAAACAGAATCTGTGTGACAACAAAATCTGGCCATCAACTGTTTTATTACACAAAACTTAGTTAAAATGCACAATTGCCTTAACGGGGGAAATATTTATAGTGCTCTTCTGCCTACCCAGGTATGTAAGGTTTGAGGAATATGAAAATTCATGTCAGACGATAAAACTAATGTCAAGATTCTAAGCACTGAAATGGTCAAAAGAAGTTAGTCTGATCATTGGCCTAATGTATTACAAGCAAAACCTGTGCAGTTTTTTTCATTTTCTATCAATAGTTGAAGATGTGTAGAACAGGAGACAAAAACAAGAATATAATGAACATCACATCTACTTAGAGATGAGTTATACATCATTTCTAATCAATAAAAGGTAGCTTTGATGTGTACTAAATAATGCAGTGCTGATGTTCTAGAGGACCTAGTTTTGATGTGTACTAAATGCAGTGGCTGATGTTCTAGAGGTACTAGTTTGATGTGTACTAAATAATGCAATGCTGATGTTCTAGATGTACAAGACTAGCAATCTAAGTAGGTCTTTCTACTTCAAGAGATGCATGAACCCATTTATACAAGCCTAGAAATCCAAGTAGATCTTTCTGCTGTAAAATAAGTAGGAACTATTATTTTATAACAGTGTATGATACCAACAGTAGCCCCACAGTCATGCTACAGGACCTGAAAGCACTATCAGAAAAAAGACAAACTTTGTCATCAATAACATATTATGAACAGTTTATAAATCACACACAATTAAATGGATTTCTGAAATGTATACAAAATAACAATACAAGGATTTAAACAACTACTAAAGCTGTATGTACTAAGATGCAAGTGCTTTAAAGGCAGAACAAGACATGATAGAAGTATAAATAAGTGAAGTTGTTGTGAGAGCCTGTTTTGTTTTCCTAAACTGTCATTAACATTCAAGAATGTGTGCAGCAGATATGAGTCATGTAATGCACAAAGGGAGGGCATACACCATTACAAAGGTGGATGCATTTTGGGTATGTTGATGTACAATTACAGTAAATACTGACTGGATGATGCGGTAGCATTGTCGCCTCACAGTTAGACGTTGCCCATTCGATTCTCAGTTAGACCGTCTTCTGTGTGGCGACATGTGTGAATGGGCGTTCCTTCGTTGAAGGTTGTGCGTTAGGCCCAGCAAGCCAGTACGTAAAAATCTACTGCCAATCATTAGCGGACCGGAGTTCTGCTGTGGCGACCCCTAACCGGGAAAAGCCGAAAGACACAAACAAAACTGACTGGATGACATGAATGTTCTGTGTGTTGTCATAACTGTGTATAATATGAATCTACGAATATGGAAATCAACACAAATGATGTCTGCTTCTGTTGATATCTGTCTACACTGGGTTTTTTTGAACACTTTGCCCCTGCTGTCTGCCAATCATCAGTCTCCTCCCAGCCAATTGGCTCATTCGTTCCCTATCAGTGGGGTGAAGATCAACCAAGAAGGGCCATCCCTATCAGTGGGGTGAAGATCAACCAAGAAGGGCCATCATTAAGCAGTCATTAGAGGTGTTTCAGTTTTTTTTGTCCCATAAGCTCCATCTACCACACACACACACACACACACACACACACACACACACACACACACACACACATTAATTCAACAACAACCTGTGTATGAAACATACAATGGGCATCAGCAATATACTTCCACTCACCTCAGCAATGGTTGATGTCAGCATGATGCTCGTCCTCCTGCAGGAGGCACCACATAGTGGTTTGCCTGGTCTCTAGCAGGAAAATCCAATGACAGGCCATATGCTATTGGGCACTTGCACTCAACCTAGGATGGATGCTTCAATACCCCCTAGGGTTATGATGTAAAGCTCCAGAGTGACTAACTGAACTTGGGTCACGCGGGATGTACTCAGGGTTATATCTTTCAATGCTGCTAGTGCAGGCATTGCTATCTATCTACATTTTTATGACATAAGGTTCATTCTTAATTATTTTGGGACAGATTATTTCTGGCTATGTAGTTTTGTTAACCCTAGTCCTCGAATGTGTTTTCACTCAGAGTTATTGCTACTAGCTCTCTGAAATTCATTAACTGTGGGGAAAAGCAGAGGATGTTTTACTACAAAGTGTTTCCAGTTTATACCACTTTTTGTGTGCTTTAGAGTCTGTTATTCTCAGGTGTTTTAAAAGTAAAGCTTCTCTCACCACTTTTTTGTGTTTTATATTTATTTCCTGCTGTGTGAGTTATAGTTTATTCTGTTACCCTGATGGTGATAACGTTATAATCAAACTATGTTCAATAGCAAAATACATTGTGCGAGATCCAACATCGTCACAGTATGTCATTGCAATTCCTCAGGTACAATAAATGAATTTCATGTTTGTTAGCCATTTTTAATTAGCCCGTTACAATAGTTAATTAATTTCTTGCCTCGTAACTACTTTTAATTATTCAGTTACAATACACTAACTGTATTTCTTGCCCATGATCTATCGTCATTTTGGTTACAGGCAGAAAACATTAGGCCTCCAGCCTCTTTACAGAGGAGATATGAGCTGGCATTTATAATGATTACATTTAATTTGGACAGGATCCAGTGGAAATTCCAGTACTCTTCTTTGGATGCTTGTATGGATGATTAGCACAAGCTCCCTACTAAAATGTCAGCACTCAAAATGCTGACTGGCAGCAAGCTGTGGGGGGACGAAAACCCAGGAGAAGAGTGAATCTGAAACATCGCTCTTCTCAGCTTTTTTATGCAGTGAAGCTGGCCCCCCAGCATCGCGCCTATGCATGTGTGTGTGGGGGGGGGGGGGGGGCTCACACACACTGCACTTATATATACTAACTCCAAGATCAACATACTTTGGAGAAAAGGGAATATTCCTTGAAATGGCCATCTTTGACTAAATGTAAGCCTGCTTTTGGACAGTCTGTCTCTGTTTCAGGACTGATGCTTGTGGGTCATGACATTTCAAATGGTCACCTGATAGCACACCAGTTAGGTTGTTGGTGATATTACCCATAAATAGTGAGAAAACAATGGACAAATCAGATTTCCTGAAGCTAACCGAAAAACGGTCAGTGAAAAGTCATTCTAGTATTGTCACAAAGAGGACATGGGACAGTATGGTTGGCAATAGTACTGGTTAGTAAGCAGGAAACAGATACAGAGCTGGCACAGTGATGTTTTAGGGGGGATGAATTACAAAATAAGAAGGGACTCCTAGCAATCAAAATGAATGTACTAAAGGTAGACAAATACTAAGGAGACTTAAAAGAGATGCTAGTGGGCTGAAACCATCACCACACTACAGCATCCCATGAAGATGTTTATGATATGCAAGCTGATAACAGCGAGAAACTAATCACTCAGTTAAATTGTTTTCAAAAGCAATAAGAAACAGAAATTGAAATCCAAATGTTTTTTTTTTTCTTCTTTTCACATGCCATATGTAAATGTATGCAGACGTCATGTGACTAAAACACTATCATAAGGCAGTCTGGGGTTTGAACTTTGGAATATTACACTCCATCTGATGTGGAAGGAGAAAGGATGTTCAATGTAGGTTTCCTAAGGACAGAAGCCTTTAAGATGTCAAAATACGAAAGGAAAATTACAGGTGCCCTCGTGAAGAATTATGAATTTTTACAGTATCTTCGACAATGCCGAAAAATACATGACTAATCTTTCATTTAGAAACTGTTTTGAAGAACGATGTTCAGGCTTATTTAAATAATGGTGTGCTCTTCTCTGCTACAAAAAACTGTATTCTACTCTTGATGAGTGTGTGTGTGTGTGTGTGTGTGTGTGTGTGTGTGTGTGTGTGTGTGTGTATATATATATATATATATATATATATATATATATATATATATATGAGACAAAGTTTCGATGAACATACTACAAATATGCAAGTGGGTGGAGGTCTACATTTACACACACTTAATTTATAAGAAAGTAAAGTTGCAAAATGGAAATGGTAGTAGTGTACGTTTATCATGTTCCAAAGAGTTTTTCCTTTTAAAGAATGAAATATTATTTTATTCTGAGCCAGGGGTGGGTACTGAGGATTCTTACATGAGAACCAATAAGCACTGGATACTGCTGGACCTGGGCAAAACTTAGCAATGCAACAGGCTAATATCACTACCATTTAGTACTTTCTGTATCAGTGCTAGACATCTGGCTAACAAACATACTAAATCTGAATGTAGGAAGAGTTATGCAACTATCTTATGTGCAGCTGTGATGGAAACCTGGTTTGTTAATGAAGACCAAAGAATGAATACTGAGGGTATAAGACTTTCTCAAGCAACAGATTTAACAAGAATTGAGGTGGCAATATGATGAGTTATTTAAAAGCTGGACTTCACGCTAGGCAGATGAATGTTAGCTTTGCCAATAAATGTGTTCAGGCCAAAGATGTGGAGTTTAAAGAACACCAAGACTGCAATGTTTCCCATATAGAGATCACCCAAGGCAAGAAAAGATGAAATGGAACAACTCATGAAAGACTTTAAAAGTTTGATTTCAACAAATTACTTCATATTACCAGGAAATTTAAATTGCAAATACAGGGTATGGCAGGTCAGTATAGAAAAGAACATGTTAGATAAAATTAGGACTAAATATGAGTGACCCACCAAAGACAACTCACTTCAAGTTGCTGCCACTGAAAAATGAATCTTCTTGGGAGTTGACTATTGAAGACGAGGCTCCATTGGCAACCTCCAACAATGAACGTGTTGTGTGTCACTTCAGGGGTAAAGTTATGGGCCAGATCTCAAAAGACTTGCTCTCAGATTAAGTCACTTATTCCAAGAATTGTTCTCAGAGTAAGTAACTTACTCCGAGAAGGTCTTTTGGAATCTGGCCCCCTGTGTTAGCCTGTTTATAGATAGACGTCACACAGAAGTAAGTCACTTGCACTGAAAACAGTTTTGGAGTGACTGACTGGCCCCAAAACGTATTAGATTAGAAAGGAAAAGAAGAAGGATGCTTCATGCTCATCAAAAGATTTATAAATTCAGTGCATACCAAGATTATATATTCCTCGTTCTGAAGGAGGGATAGGCCTCCTTGAAATTGATACGTGTAGATCTGAAATCGTGTGACTCCACACATATCCGCTGACTTCACAAGACCCAAATGTAGTGAACGTTTTGAAACATGATGAGAATAAATCTAAGATGACTTCTCTGCTTAATCTAGCAGAAGCATATTGGCATCAAGCAGGAATGGAAATCAAACCAGAAGTAGATAAAAATCAGGCAGCAACTCAATGTGCCAAAAAACAAAAGAAAGAATATAAGGTAAAGGAGCAGATGAGAAGGCAAGAAATGTGGAAAATGCATAAATATAGTTGCAAGTTTAAAAAATATCTGCAAGAACTTCATGTTGATCAAGAGCGAACACAGGAATGGTTAAGGAAAGGCGAATTCAAAGCAAGAGATGAAAGGTTAATATTGGCGGCCCAAGATAGTGGGCTACATACACACTGGTTTACAAAGCCCATTGAACATGGGGAAACAGACAAATGTAGGTTTTGTAAAATCAAATTGGAAACAGTCGCACGCCTCATTGATGGTTGTAACATACTAATGGCAGAAGGACTGTATACTGAAAGGCATAATAATGTGGCAAGATGGTTGCACTGTGTGTTGTGCAAACATTATGGTATTGCAGTGGCTAAAAAACACTGGAAACAAGAGCCACAAAGCATCATAGAAAACGAAGAAGTTTATATCACATGGGATCACTCAGTACCAACAGTTCAAAAACTGGATACAGTGGTGCATGAAAAGAGACAAAGGTAGCACTGATCACTGAAATCACCACACCCAGTGACACAAAGTCATAAAATACCAGGATCTGTAGGCAGAAATGAGAGCAATATGGAAGAAAGATACCCAGACAGTTCCAAAAGTAGTAGGAGCAATGGGTCTTATAAAAATGAATCTACAATCGTATTTAGACATATTACCAATCCATGTAACCTGGTACAAATTGCAGGAGTAGTCATTACTGGGCACATTGCAGGTGCTGCGAAGAGTACTTTTGGCTGACATCAAAGATTGAAACAGTACTAATTTCATGAACTTTAATCGTACTTTGACTTAGGAATGGGGTCCCTTCCCATCATGGTATTAGAAACCCCAAAAATTTGGAGAAATTAAAAAAACAAAGAAAACAAGTCTTCAGAATCAAGACAGACTTACACCAGAGTAAGCTGCATGCATGGGGAGTGAGTGTTTTGGAATCAGGCCCTATAAATAACTACTGTGGTATCAAAACAAGGCAGAAGAAGCATGTTGTCCATAAATAACATTCAGTGGTACAAACTTATTCATGACAGGAAACAAAAATAGCACAGAAGGCTTGCATTTAGTCCCACAATAAATTTGCATAGTTTCCTCCTGGCAGGATTCTTCAGCATAATAGTTCTGTGATTGTCTCAGGTTCCTTCAAGCTCTCATATCTTTCACAACATACTTTCCAAAACTGCTGTTCAGCAAACAAAAATCTCCCTGCAGTAACAGGCCAACTTTTCTGATCTCCACAGCCACTACCCTCCTTTTGTACATATTAAACTAACCAGGTAGCTGTTTATTACCACCACTGTTAATAACCTCTCTCCCTAAAACTGCTGTTCCCTGTGCTTGTCTTGTCTTAAGGAACAATGAAACATTTTCTGTTCAGCATCACTTATAACTTTATTGACAAGCATCATTTTTAACTCATCCTAGGGAAAGAGACAACTACTCTATACTACATATGATTCAATTATTCTGAAAGATAGCTCAGATTTAATCAGACTTGTCCTGCTGCTGTCTTTCTATTGCAAACAAAATCTAAGCTGAGATTGTATTCACTTTCCTGGACCATTATAGAGAAAGCAATGTGTTGTTTTGTGTTAGATGTATTCATTCATTATCAAAGTAACTGGTTTATCCACTTTGATGTTGTAGGACAGCTGAGTGCAAGGCAAGGAAACTAATAAAAAGAAAACAAATAGACAGAGGTTTCCGTAGGTCACCAGAAAACATTGAGGAATCTGTCACCATAAAAAGTATAACGAACAGCAGAAATACATAACCAGATGTGCCCTTCAGCTACTGTTGCTGTGGGGTGTGCAGCTCTTTTGTATCTGTTTTTCTTTCGCATTAACCTTCACTCCTTGACATCCTGGATTCATATCTTTCTTCCACGCAGCTAGACCTTAAGTTGCTACAGTTTATCCAAATATCTGCTGCAAATAAGAATTTGGAGGCAAACTGTTTAATGCTATGAAACTGAAATCTTTGTTCTGATACAACAATTATAGTTAACTTGACTGATACAATGTTAATACAGATACGCAATAGCCCTACTCCGTTTGTTTAAAATTTGGGGACTCAAGCTTCTGTTTTCACTAAAGATAACACTACAGCTCTTGTAGTGAACATCAAATTCTAACCTGCAGCACAAAGTTTCAAATTAATAACACGGCCAAACTCATTTAATGAGCTCAGAAGACCCAGAGTTCTGCTGTTTCCTGTCATCACTTGAAACTCACGACTTCATGCTGTGTTAAAAGCACTGTTTCTGAACTATGATGACCCTTACTGTTGTCAGAAAACCCTATACTTCAGATGGGAGGGATCTCCATCCTATATCAAATCATCTCCTACTGACTCCCATGGGTATCAAATAAAATATAAATAGTACAAAGCTTTACTTCAGTTATATGCATCTGAAGCTTTATTTGCTTCGAAATGACTGTTAGGGAAGACACTTTTTTCATGTTTATATAGCTCTCTATGAAACAGCATCAGATCAGGAAGAACATCCATTCGTATTTCAACTACCAAGTATACAGATACTGTACCATTGCCCAAAACTGCTCATTACACAGCAGGAAGCAAGACCAGGTACAGGCACCCATTCACATGGTCAATGATTACTTGATAAAAGCCCATTTTTAATAATATCTTTATTAAGCATGACATTTTTAAAGTGACACAGGCACATATATAGTAGAAGAAGAGAAAACAAACCCGGACGACATTTCCTTCATGCAGTGCACACATCTGTTTTCTTTTTAAAGATTTTCATTCACTACAACATTATATGTTCCTTTAAACCTGACTTGCCCTCTTGAACATTGCTCTGCATGGTTTCAAGCCTGGGCAATTTAGATCCCTTGTCCCATCTCAGAAGAAAACATTTTCTTAGTTATAACCATTTGCTGCACCAAAAAGTCTGGCAAAGAACTCTGTAGGGAATTTTTAAAATCTGCCTTCCTCTTTCATTAAAGACATCCCCACTTACCTCTCTCTCTTTCCCGGCACACCTCCAGCATTTGATAACTACCTGAGGAAAAATTCTCTGAAGTCTGCTTGGGGTATAAAAATGCATATGCAAATATTTCCAAACAAAAATCCTACATCTTCAGGACTTTGTTGCATATTTGGGAATCATGCAGATGTCATCCTCATTGTTGCTTTTTCACATTGCCTTTCTATTCTCTCTTTACAGATCATTTCTAACCTCCCTGATTGATTCTAAGAGTTACCGTACATTGTTTTATACTAATTATCCTTTTTTTAACAGCAAACTATGATCACCAGTGCCAACCACAAATTAAGGAACCTCAATCCTCACCACAGGCAACAGTGGGACGTTCACTGGGAGGATGACTACTACACACACACAGCATTTCCAGATGCAGCTCTCTGCATCAACTGCAATTTCCCTTAAGAGCACACAGAGACCACAGTCAGGCCAGGCCTGGTTTCTCCCTCTTTTTCCAGATCCCCAGTAAGACTCCCCACTGGCACAGCTATAGCGTTGAGATCTCAGCCTCTCTGTCCAACCAGTGCTTTGTGTCCCTATCTAAGTAGCTGACACACACACTCTTTGAGGTTTTATTTATATATATATATACACACACACACACACACACACACACACACACACACACACACACACACACACACACACATGGGAAAGGCTGGCACAGGTTTACTAGATATGCCCCCTTCTGCCCACACTATACGGTAGTTATCACTGCTATCAGGTACTCCTTATCAGCTACTTTAAGGCCCTTAACAAAGGGTGTCCAATCTTACTGAACAATATTAACATTACCACAAATGGAAGTTTGACCAAGAGCAAGGCTATTAAGAGTGGCCCACACAGTGTCACCAAATAAATATGCAAGTACTCTCAAAACTTAAATATCTCTACACAGATCAGCCACAATGAAAGGTTTAAATATATATATAATAATAAAATAATAAAACAACAAGACAATACTAAATATATATTCACAGTGACATCAGAGTTCAAAACCACAGGAAATTTTTAAATTACATTGCAGTACAGACTCACACAAGGAAATATTTAAAATAACATTGCAGTACAGATTCACACAAATAACGAAACACCAATCTAAACTAAGCTTCTCTATTCTAAGAGAGTTACTATACCCTAATAACTTACTTAGAGCAATGCAGATGTGGTGAATGGTGGTTCTTGTTGTTGTCAGGTCTAAGACAGAATGTAGACTGCTCTGTCTCAATAAGAGACTTCTCAAAATAATATACAAAATATTACTGCTGGGATAGCTTGCAGAATGACATCACTTCTTGTCATCTGCCTTCTAGTTCCTAGGCAAAACCCCCACTGCTGGAACCTGGCAGTATTTAGCATCTGCCTGAAAAAATATCCAGACAAGGGCTTTTGCTCAGATCTTTGGCAGGTGGTGGAAGACCTAAAACTGCATTCCTTCATGCTTCCAAAGTAGCAATTAGTTCACCCCAAAGACAATACAGAAAGCTTCCTAGTACAGACTTTGTGTCTCTGGCCACATTGCAGCATCTGTATGGCCAAGCTTATAAAAGTAATTTAAATTTCAGATATTTTTCTAAAGTTTCCTGGACTGAGAGTAACCCTCCAGTTTCCTCTGTTAAAACAGATACAATAGTGCATGCACATTTCTGTTCTCTTCCAGTAGGGCACACTGTGGTTACATTTTAAACAGAAGCACTTTACAAATACCTTTTCAACACATCTGTACAAAGTTTGATACACACATGACCTACAGTTCTAATACAGTTTTAGCACAAGCATATTGTACAGATTAGTTTGATACTCATAAATGCCATATAATTATTTACAACATTTCCATCTAGCTGTGCTGGCAGTACCTCCTCTTGAAACACTTCTTCCCCACTTAGAAGACTCACTTAGATTTTTTAAGTGACCCTTGAGAAATGTTGCTTGAAAGGGATGAGCCTATCTGGAAATACATTACTCCATACCCTGTCTTGAGATCCCAGCTGCCTTGGCATTGCTGACCCCAGTACAGTACTGCACTGTCATATCATATACCTGCAACTCTTGCTTCCACCATAGTAATTTGGTATTTTTGCTGGCTGACTTGCCATAGCCATACACCCCCCCCGACTCATCCTGTCTCCTACTGCAAATACTTAGCAGAAGGGCTTCCCTACCATGGTAAGGTTTCGTCATGTTAACATGGTACAATTTGTGTCCCTGCCTCCTGCCTAGCAGTTCTACTATGCAGTTAACATCACTGACCTTCTCTTCTATGTAGTTAACATCACTGACCTTCCTTACTACTTTGAAGGGTCCCTCCTAAGCTGCCTGCAGCTTACTGTGTCTGACAGGAATAAGAACCATAACCTGCTGCCCCTCAGCATACTCACTGGCTCGAGCATTCCTCTCATACCCGACCTTTTTCCACTGTTGGGCTTCTGCCAGGTTCTCCTGGGCCAAGCCCATGAGTTCCCTGTGCCTTGTCCTGAGGTTTAGGACATATGCTACAACAGACTCCTTGTGGGATTCACGCACACCCTCCCACTCATAAAAAATCAAATCTAGAGATCCCCTCACCCTATTCCCATACAGTAAATCAAAGGGTGAAGAACTTGTGGATTTCTGGGGCACCTCTCTGTAGGCAAACAACAGATGGGATAAATAATTGTCTCACTCCCTCTTAAACTGGTCTGCAAATGCCATAGCATGGTCTTTAGTGTACAGTTTGACCTCTCCACAAGACCATTAGTCTGGGGATGGTAGGGGCTGGTCTTGTGTTTCACCCCACAGTGCCTCTACAGACAAGCCAGCACATCTGACATGAAATTGGCACCTCTGTCAGTCAGCATTTCTTTTGGGAAATCTACACTGCTGAAAACCTCTAACAAAGCATTTGCCACCTTTTCTGCCCCAATGAAGGACAGAGCCAACTCCTCAGGGTATCTGGTAGCATAATCTATTTCCACTAAGATGTACTTCTTTCCTGTGGAACCTGGGGTACTCAGAGGCCCCACAATATCCACAGCTACCCTCTGAAATGGCTCCTCAATCATAGACAAAAGCATCAAAGGAGCTTTCACCTTGTCTTCTGCCTTGTCTACTTTTTTGGCACTGCTCACAGGTCTTGCAGTACCCCATTACATCACTGGAAATCCCAGGCCACTAAAGTTCTGCAGAATATGTCTCTTGGTATGCTTTATGCCCATAAGACCTGCAAAGGAATGTCATGGGCTATGGCTAGACATACCAAACGGTAGGCTCTGGGCACTACCAACTGTTGTATTTTCTTACCCTCCATCCCGTTCTCAGGGGTCCACTCTCTATAGAGTAAACCTTTGTCCCAGTATACAGATTCCCCTTTTCATGGAGAATACCTAGCTACCTCCCTCAACCCTTCTAATGTACGGTCTGAGAACTAAGCCTGTCTCAACTTAGTTTTTGTAACCCTTCCCAGCTCCGTTTCAACAGGAAGTGTGGTATCCTCTGACAACGGTGCCTCACTATCAGCCTGGGTACTACTACTCACCTCTGTCCTTGCAGTCATTCTGTCCAAGGGAACATCAGTACCTACCAGCAGCTGTGGCTCACCTTCAGTCTCAATGCTACAGGGTAGCTCCCTCTCTGAAGTAACCACCTCAGTAGTCCTGGCTTCAAGTGTGTGATCTGCCCGAGCCCCCACAGGCTACCAGACCCAGATGCCTGTCTTCAAGCCTGACTGCATGCAACTCCATGCACACAACCTCAAACACACCTACTTGCTTGCTTCCTTTTCCACTCCCAGTCAAGGTGAACCCTAGCCAAGGATATATGGAATGGAGTCTCTCCTAAAGCTCTGACTGGAGTAGACTACCCCAGCAAGTAGTGCTCCTCTTTAATCATTGCAGGTTTCACAATGGTTAGGTTAGAGGCTGTGTCTCTCTTAGCTGTGCCCCATTTCCCATCTACTAAGATAGGATATAACCTCTAATGATAGTTTGGTACCCTTGTTGTCTCCAGACAACCTACCACTGGCATTCTGTCATTCCCGCTTATTGGTTCCCCCCACCTTTTGTTCCCCACCTTGCTTCCATGGGCATCTTTATGCTACATGGTCTCACTGGTTACATTTAACCCTCGGTCCTGGCCATGTACCTGAACTAGTGGCTTCCCCTGTTACTGGTGGACTCTGTTGGGGTGGTTTATGCTGCCTAACATGGGTTCCCTTATACCCATGTGCAGCACTGGGTATCCCTTTCCTGTGCAGTAATGCCCTGCTTGCTAGGTATAGGTCTCCCTTTTTCCCCAATTCATCTGCAGTGTTGCATTCTCTATCTGCCAACCAGATTCTCATGTCCTCAGGCAAAGTGCTAAGGGCTTGTTCCCTCACCAAAATGTCTGCTAGCCCTTCAAAAGTGGTGACCCGAAACCCACTCGCCCACCTATGAAAGTAACTGCTTAGTTCAGCAATATAATCACACACACTTTCATCTGCCTTGCGTCTATGCTCACAAAACACTTTTCTGTAAGCTTCAGGTGTTAACTTAAAACAGTTTTTAACTGTATTATAATTTAAGCAATCAGTATCGGAAAATTTAGAAACAGCAGTTACAGCTTTACCATGGAGTAAGGGGGTCAGGAACCGTACCCTGAGCCCTTGGTCAGCATTATACTGTTTACAAACCCTTTCAAACATATGAATAAAACTATCAAAACTACCACCCTCTGTAAATTGTGGAAGAAATTTAATGACCTTTATTTCTTCTGGGGTTCAGTTATTTCCGTCCCCATTACTTTCATTACCCTGGCGAAGAGTCAGCATCTCCTTTTCATGTTGCCTCTGCGTTTCATTTTCTTCCAAAAGTCTCAGTCTCTCTGCTGATTCTAATTCCAAACATTTAGCCTCCAGTTCAAGTCTCTAACTCCAGATGGAATTTTTTAAGTCCTCTGAGGGAAAGTCGAACTGTCCATTTTCTGAGAGCTGTACATCCCCAAGGCCAGTCTGGCTGTCTTCCTGGTTGCTGGTCTGTGATGCAGCTGTGACTAAGGCAGTAATCATTTCCCCTTTAGTCAGGTTGGCATGCACCAGTCCTTGTCAGCTTGCCATAATCCTGTGCCGACATCCTTGCGTGCTCTCCCTGATTAACCAAGCTAGCAAAAAATAAATAAAACTATTGCGATATGAAACTCTGAATGTCTACTGTGCGGCTGCATGAGAGTACAAACACCTTCTTTAGTGACCACCGATTACAGCCTACAGGAGTTCAATATCCACACCACTGAATCCCAATATGGGATGTGGTGATTCCACCACTGCCAGCCAATTAATATGTGACAACCCACCACTGCCAACCAGTAATCAAGGAGCCTCAATCCTTACCACTGACAAAGTACAGTTGTGTACACTTACCATAAATGTCGATGATAGAGTTTATTCACTGTTGCAGTCATCACATTTGGGTTATCTGCTTGCAGTAGCCCTCAGTCGGCCTGATTATCAAAGTCTTGGGTCCTGCATCGGTTGCTGTCTCATCTTCCGTGACGTCAGGTAGTCAGGGGTATAAAGCATGCAGCCGATGCCATTACATCAGTTTTTCTTGCCCCAGATGTCAGGTGCCCCTCTAATAGGAAGCAATGTATACATATATATATATATATATATATATATATATACACACACACACATATACTTATATAAGGTTACACCTCCAACAAAAAAGCAAATACACCGAAAAGCTTTTAAGCATAGTAAAGGAGAGTAAAGGTACAGCCAAAAGAAGTCAGGGGGCTGGAGGGAGGGTAACCAGGACTGCAACAGTGAATACACTCAAACATCTACATTTATGGTAAGTGTACACAACTGTACTATGTTCTTAGTGTTTCACTGTTGCAGTCATCACATTTGGGTTGATTCCCAAAGCTAAGGATGGGAGGAGGCATTTAGATAGCATTAGGACCAGCTATAAGGCCCTGCAAGACTGCAGTGGCAAAGCCAGCTCTGGATTTAGAGAAAACTGGTAAATTGTAATGGTTGGTGAAAGTATGTACAGAACTCCAGGTAGCAGCTTCTAGGATGTCCCTGGTTGGTATAACTCTGAGAAAGGTTATAGAGGTAGATGCAACCCTGGTTGAATGGGGTCTAATCCCCTGTGGGATAGGTTTTCCATGGTGCTTATAGCAGAAATGAATCCAATGGCCTATCCATTTAGAAATGGTTTGCTTTGAAATAGCCTTCCCCACTGCCCCTGCAGCAAATGCCACCAGCAGTTGTTCAGATTTCCTTTGAGGTTTAGTCCTATCCAAGTAAAATCTAAGTTGTCTACGCACATCTAAGGAGTGCAGTATCCTTTCCACTTTGTTCTGTGGATTAGAAAAGAAGGTTGGCAAATGAATGGACTAATTAAGAGCCACACTGGATACCACCATGGGCATGAAGGAGGGATTGGTCCTGAGGGACACCATGTCCGCATGAAATATGATGAAAGGCTCCAATGCCATAAGGGCTTGTAGTTCAGAAACCCTTCTTGCTGAAGTAATTGCTAAATGGAAGGCTGCTTTTCAAGAAAGACATTTTTAACTCTGCACTTGCAGCTGGCTCAAAAGGAGGAACAGTGAGCTTTTCCAATACAAAGTTAAGGTCCCAGGCTGGAGTTGGGGCTCTCCTGGGTGGTCTTAAGTTTTTGGACCCTCTGAGGAACTGCTTGAGCAGTGGATGAGAGAAGAGGGGTGGTTCTGTGTTATAATGAGCTGAAATGGCTGAAGCATGAATTTTGATGGAGGAAAAAGAAAGGCCCTTATGAAGCATCTCAGTTAAGTATTGAAGAATCTGAGGTAAATTAGGCACTGCTGTGCCCATCCATTGAGTTTGGTTCCAGGCACAGAATTTTTTCCATTTTTCAGCATAAGATTTTCTAGTACTAGGCCTCCTTGCCTCCAAAATGACATCCAACACTTGTTTGCTGAGGGATGGTAATGGAGAGATTAGGAAATTAGCCAGGCTGCCAGGGTCAGTGTTTGAAGCTGAGGGTGCAGAATCTGACTCTCCTGCTGTGACAGCAGGGTAGGGTTCTGAGGCAGGTGCCATGGAGCCAGCAGTGACAAACTGTGCAAGAGGGGGTACCAGTGTCGGCGTGGCCAGTTTGGTGCAATCAGTATCATCCTTGGTTTGTCCTGTTTGATCTTTAGTAGTACTTTGGAGAGGAGAGGCAGAGGTGGAAAGGCATAAACTGACAGAGCATCCACTTTCCAAGCTTGTTTGTGGGGAGTCCTTGTGCAGAATTTGTCCAATTGGTAGTTCTGGGGAGAGGCAAACAGGTCTATATCTGGGCTCCCCCATTCCTTTATCAACATGTTGAAAATCTTTGGTTCCAGTTTCCACTCATGTGGGCCCATGAGATTTCTGCTGATTTTGCCCGCCAGTGTATTTAGTTTTCCTGGCAGGAACTGAGCCTGTAGATGCAGTTGGTAGCTCAAGGCTGTGTTCCACAGAGCCATGGCTAGTCTGCAGAGGGGATAAGAATGGGTACCCCCCTGCTTGTTTATGTACCACATAACAGTGGTGTTGTCCGTCTTTACCATTAATTGTCCTGGAAGAATGTGGTCCTTGAAGGCTGTCAGAGCATTCTGTACAGCTAACATTTCTTTTTGACTGACATGCAGGTGCATTTGACTTGGGTTCCATTTGCCCTGAATGCACTTCACTGCCAGGTGAGCCCCCCCCCCCATGCATAGTCTGATGTGTCTGTTGTTAGGGTTTGAGCGGCAGGGAGTAGAGTGAATGGTAGTCCCTTGTTTTGGTGGCAGGCCTCTGCCCACCAAAGGAACTCTAACTGTAGGCAAGGTATGATAGAGATCATTGCTTCTAGATCCTGAGAATGTTGACACCATACGCTTTTTAGATACCATTGTAGTTTCCTCATATGCAGTCTTGCATGTGGAATTAGTAGAATGCAGGAGACCATCTACCCCAAGGCTTGCAGTATTTGCCTTGCAGACAGCAGGGATTTCGTGGCCATTAGTTTGAAGTAAGTTGTCAAATGAATTTGTTTCTCTGGCGTGAGGAAAGCCATCTGGGAAATTGTTTTCAAGCTTGCTCCCAGGAATATAATTTGTTGACAGGGTACCAGAAGTGATTTCTTTTCGTTTATGGTGTACCCCAGACAAGTTAGCACCTTTTGTACAAATGCCAGATGATTCAAAAGTATGTCCTGGCTTTCTTCCTGTATTAGACAATCGTCCAGGTATGGGTATATTTGAATATTTCTTTGCCTGCAAAATGCAATGACTAGAGCTAGGCACTTTGAGAATACCCTGGGCACAGTAAATAAGCCAAAGGGCAGTGCAAAGAACTGATAGTGCATGTAGCCTGCTTTGAAGCATAGGTATCTTCTGCAAGATTCCCTGATTGGGAAGTGCAGGTAGGCTTCTTTTAAATCCAGTGTTGCCAACTAGGCATCTTTGCCTAGCATAGGAAGTAACTGGTGAAGAGTTAAGCATCTTGAATTTTGGAATCACCAAAAAGGTGTTTAATATAGAAAGGTCCAGGATAGGACACCAAGAATTGTCTTTTCTGGGTACCAGGAAAAGTCTTGAGTAGAAACCTTGTCCCTTTTCCTCTTCTGGTACAGTTTGAATAGCCTTCGTGCTTAAGAGAGAGAGTACTTGCTTTTGATCCTCTGCCCACTGATTTGGGGGTAGATCTGGCCAACCGTTTGGAGTTGTTTATGTGTGGAAGTGAAATCTGTATCCTTGGGAAACTATATTTAAAACCCATTTGCCCTGGGTAATGAGTTCCCAGATTTTTGCCCACAGAGCAATCTTCCCCCTAAAGGAGCAGTCAGTTGAGAAGGGCTTGGAAGTTTTAAGGTTAAGTCATTGAGATAGTTTACCATAGGGTGCAGTCTTACTACTCTCTGATTTGGAAGTGGGAGCCCCCCACTGTTTAGTCCTCTGCGTACCCTGGAACTGAAGCCTGGGTGTTCTGTTGGTTCTGGGTTTGGACTGAAAAGGTCTGGAAGAGGCAGGAAAAGACCGATTCTTAGAGGGCCAATGCCTACTAAATCTTGAAGGTTGTACTTATAGGAAATCTTCAACAGTTTGCATAGATTTAGCTTTTTCCTCCATCTTTTTAAGAACTTCTTCTGCTTTGTTGCCAAACAGGCAGTCCTTATTTAAGGGAGCATCCAGCAATTTAGCTTTAACATGATCTGGCAAAGATTGCTCCTTAAGCCAAGCATGCCTTCTAACTACAGACACAGTGACAGCAGCCCTGCAAGATGCCTCTAGTGAATCAAAACCACATTGCAAAGTATGCTTTCCAACCTGTTCAGCAGAATGCATTAAATCCTGTAAATCCTTACTTTCAGCACAGTCAGGAATCAACATCATTTTCTGTTTAAGCAATCCAGTGATATGCTGCTGATACTTTAACATATGAAACTGGCAGTTTAAGGCCCTAATGGCCAAAGTTGCAGAAATGTATACTTTCTTACCCCATCTATCCAGTGCCCTGGAGTCTGTATATCAGAGGGGGTAGGATTTTTGGCA